>NW_026292626.1:0-64802 GCF_023091745.1 Budorcas taxicolor
GGGTGGCCTCAAGAAAGGCCAGTCCCCGTGCGAGTTGCTAGGGGCCATCTCGGGATTCCTCTCCCGTCCATGCCGGGGCCTAAGACCTTGTGTGGAGTCGGGGCCGAACCTGAGGATTCCTCTCCAGTGTTGCCATGGATCTTGGGGTGCTTCTGAGTCTCCCGAGGGGAGTCAGGCCCCGTCTCGAGTGGGGGCATCCACGTGCGCTTCCCTCCCGAGCTGCAGCAATAGTGTCACTCTTCCTGTCATGTGCATCAAGGGATCTGTGGCTTTCCCTCGAGGCTTTCCCACGAGGCTTTCCCACAGGGCTGTGCCACGTGCGACCTTTTTGTGAGTCGATCCTCGGCGTGAAAGACGAGCCGGTGAAGGGAAAAGAGGTTCCTCTGGAATGGACTGAGACATCTGGGGGACTCTTGGAATTGTGACACGACCCTGGAGTTCCTCTCGCCGTTCCTGTTGAGAGGGCCTCCTCTTGAGGCGCGACGGGAAAGCCGGGAACTCTTTCCCGACGAAGCAGGGAAAGGATCCCTCATCTCGACCTACGAGGCGGAAACGGGGCTCCTCTGGATGTGGGCGGGACCCTCGTGATTCCTCTCGAGTGGAGACGGTTATGTCGGGGAACTTCTTGAGGTGCACCCAGGGTGTGAAGGACCCTTTCGAAGTTCCAGAAGTGAGGTGTGATTAGCCCCGAGAAGCCTCTGCGGAAATGGGCCTCCTCTCGCATGGAGGGGAGAACCTCCTGGGTTTTCTCGAGTTGCGGCAGGTCTTGTCGAGTTACGACGGGGACCTCAGGGACCCGCTCTGGTGGCCTCAGGAAGGGCCAATCCCCATGTGAGTTGCTAGGGGCCATCTCGGGATTCCTCTCCCGTCGATGCCGGGACCTAAGACCTTGTGTGGAGCCGAGGCCGGAACCTGAGCATTCCTCTCCAGTGTTGCCATAGATCTTGGTGTGCTTCTGAGTATCCCCAGGGAGTCAGGCCTCGTCTCGAGTGGGGGCATGCACGTGCGCTTTCCTCCGAGCTGCAGCAGTAGTGTCACGCTTCCTGTCACGTGGATCAAGGGATCTGTGGCTTTCCCTCGAGGCTGTCCCTCGAGGCTTTCCCACGAGGCTTTCCCACAGGGCTGTGCCACGTGCCACCTTGGTGTGAGTCGATCCTCGGCGTTAAAGAATAGCCGGTGAAGGGAAAAGAGGTTCCTCTGGAATGCACTGAGACATCTGGGGGACACTTGGAATGGTGGCACGACCCTGGAGTTCCTCTCCCCGTTCCTGTTGAGAGGGCCTCCTCTTGAGATGCGACGGGAACGCCGGGAACTCTTTCCCGACGAAGCAGGGAAAGATTTCCTCATCTCGAGCTACGAGGCGGAAACGGGGCTCCTCTTAATGTGGGCGGGACCCTCTTGATTCCTCTAGAGTGGAGACGGGTATGTCGGGGAACTTCTTGATTTGCACCAAGGGTGTGAAGGACCCTGTCGAAGTTCCAGAAGTGAGGTGTGATTAGCCTCTAGACGCCTCAGCTGAAATGGGCCTCATCTCGCCTGGAGGGGAGAACCTCCTGGGTTTTCTCGAGTTGCGGCAGGTCTTGTCGAGTTACGACGGGGACCTCAGGGACCCGCTCTGGTGGCCTCAGGAAAGGCCAGTCCCCATGCGAGTTGCTAGGGGACATCTCGGGATTCCTCTCCCGTCCATGCCGGGGCCTCAGTCCTTGTGTGGAGTCTGGGCCGGAACCTGAGGATTCCTCTCCAGTGTTGCCATGGATCTTGGGGTGCTTCTGAGTCTCCCCAGGGGAGTCAGGCCTCGTCTCGAGTGGGGGCATGCACGTGCGCTTTCCTCCCGAGCTGCAGCAGTAGTGTCACGCTTCCTGTCACGTGGGTCAAGGGATCTGTTGCTTTCTCTCGAGGCGGTCACTCGAGGCTTTCCCACGAGGCTTTCCCACAGGGCTGTGCCACGTGCCACCTTGGTGTGAGTCGATCCTCGGCGTGAAAGACGAGCCGGTGAAGGGAAAAGAGGTTCCTCTGGAATGGACTGAGACATCTGGGGGACTCTTGGAATGGTGGCACGACCCTGGAGTTCCTCTCGCCGTTCCTGTTAGAGGGCCTCCTCTTGAGATGCGACGGGAACGCCGGGAACTCTTTCCTGACGAAGCAGGGAAAGGATCCCTCATCTCGAGCTACGAGGCGGAAACGGGGCTCCTCTGGATGTGGACGGGACCCTCGTGATTCCTCTCGAGTGGAGACGGGTATGTCGGGGAACTTCTTGATTTGCACCAAGGGCGTGAAGGACCCTTTCGAAGTTCCAGAGGTGAGGTGTGATCAGCCTCGAGACGCCTCAGCGGAAATGGGCCTCATCTCGCCTGGAGGGGAGAACCTCCTGGATTTTCTCGAGTTGCGGCAGGTTTTTTCGAGTTACGACGGGGACCTCAGGGACCCGCTCTGATGGCCTCAAGAAAGGCCAGTCCCCATGCGAGTTGCTAGGGGCCATCTCGGGATTCCTCTCCCGTCCATGCCGGGGCCTAAGACCTTGTGTGGAGTCGGGGCCGAACCTGAGGATGCCTCTCCAGTGTTGCCATGGACCTTGGGGTGCTTCTGAGTCTCCCCAGGGGAGTCAGGCCCCGTCTCGAGTGGGGGCATCCACGTGCGCTTCCCTCCCGAGCTGCAGCAGTAGTGTCACGCTTCCTGTCATGTGGATCAAGGGATCTGTGGCTTTCCCTCGAGGCTTTCCCACGAGGCTTTCCCACAGGGCTGTGCCACGTGCCACCTTGTTGTGAGTCGATCCTCGGCGTGAAAGACGAGCCGGTGAAGGGAAAAGAGGTTCCTCTGGAATGGACTGAGACATCTGGGGGACTCTTGGAATTGTGGCACGACCCTGGAGTTCCTCTCGCCGTTCCTGTTGAGAGGGCCTCCTCTTGAGGTGCGACGGGAACGCCGGGAACTCTTTCCCGACGAAGCAGGGAAAGGATCCCTCATCTCGAGCTACGAGGCGGAAACGGGGCTCCTCTGGATGTGGGCGGACCCACGTGTTTCCTCTCGAGTGGAGACGGGTATGTCGGGGAACTTCTTGATTTGCACCAAGGGTGTGAAGGACCCTTTCGAAGTTCCAGAGGTGAGGTGTGATCAGCCTCGAGACGCCTCAGCGGAAATGGGCCTCATCTCGCCTGGAGGGGAGAACCTCCTGGATTTTCTCGTGTTGCGGCAGGTCTTCTCGAGTTACGACGGGGACCTCAGGGACCCGCTCTGGTGGCCTCAGGAAAGGCCAGTCCCCATGCGAGTTGCTAGGGGACCTCTCGGGATTCCTCTCCCGTCCATGCCGGGGCCTCAGTCCTTGTGTGGAGTCGGGGCCGGAACCTGAGGATTCCTCTCCAGTGTTGCCTTGGATCTTGGGGTGCTTCTGAGTCTCCCCAGGGGAGTCAGGCCTCGTCTCGAGTGGGGGCATGCACGTGCGCTTTCCTCCCGAGCTGCAGCAGTAGTGTCACGCTTCCTGTCACGTGGATCAAGGGATCTGTGGCTTTCCCTCGAGGCTGTCCCTCGAGGCTTTCCCACGAGGCTTTCCCACAGGGCTGTGCTACGTGCCACCTTGGTGTGAGTCGCTCCTCGGCGTGAAAGACGAGCCGGTGAAGGGAAAAGAGGTTCCCTTGGAATGGACTGAGACATCTGGGGGACTCTTGGAATGGTGGCACGACCCTGGAGTTCCTCTCGCCGTTCCTGTTAGAGGGCCTCCTCTTGAGATGCGACGGGAACGCCGGGAACTCTTTCCTGACGAAGCAGGGAAAGGATCCCTCATCTCGAGCTACGAGGCGGAAACGGGGCTCCTCTGGATGTGGACGGGACCCTCGTGATTCCTCTCGAGTGGAGACGGGTATGTCGGGGAACTTCTTGATTTGCACCAAGGGCGTGAAGGACCCTTTCGAAGTTCCAGAGGTGAGGTGTGATCAGCCTCGAGACGCCTCAGCGGAAATGGGCCTCATCTCGCCTGGAGGGGAGAACCTCCTGGATTTTCTCGAGTTGCGGCAGGTTTTTTCGAGTTACGACGGGGACCTCAGGGACCCGCTCTGATGGCCTCAAGAAAGGCCAGTCCCCATGCGAGTTGCTAGGGGCCATCTCGGGATTCCTCTCCCGTCCATGCCGGGGCCTAAGACCTTGTGTGGAGTCGGGGCCGAACCTGAGGATGCCTCTCCAGTGTTGCCATGGACCTTGGGGTGCTTCTGAGTCTCCCCAGGGGAGTCAGGCCCCGTCTCGAGTGGGGGCATCCACGTGCGCTTCCCTCCCGAGCTGCAGCAGTAGTGTCACGCTTCCTGTCATGTGGATCAAGAGATCTGTGGCTTTCCCTCGAGGCTTTCCCACGAGGCTTTCCCACAGGGCTGTGCCACGTGCCACCTTGTTGTGAGTCGATCCTCGGCGTGAAAGACGAGCCGGTGAAGGGAAAAGAGGTTCCTCTGGAATGGACTGAGACATCTGGGGGACTCTTGGAATTGTGGCACGACCCTGGAGTTCCTCTCGCCGTTCCTGTTGAGAGGGCCTCCTCTTGAGGTGCGACGGGAACGCCGGGAACTCTTTCCCGACGAAGCAGGGAAAGGATCCCTCATCTCGAGCTACGAGGCGGAAACGGGGCTCCTCTGGATGTGGGCGGACCCACGTGTTTCCTCTCGAGTGGAGACGGGTATGTCGGGGAACTTCTTGATTTGCACCAAGGGTGTGAAGGACCCTTTCGAAGTTCCAGAGGTGAGGTGTGATCAGCCTCGAGACGCCTCAGCGGAAATGGGCCTCATCTCGCCTGGAGGGGAGAACCTCCTGGATTTTCTCGTGTTGCGGCAGGTCTTCTCGAGTTACGACGGGGACCTCAGGGACCCGCTCTGGTGGCCTCAGGAAAGGCCAGTCCCCATGCGAGTTGCTAGGGGACCTCTCGGGATTCCTCTCCCGTCCATGCCGGGGCCTCAGTCCTTGTGTGGAGTCGGGGCCGGAACCTGAGGATTCCTCTCCAGTGTTGCCATGGATCTTGGGGTGCTTCTGAGTCTCCCCAGGGGAGTCAGGCCTCGTCTCGAGTGGGGGCATGCACGTGCGCTTTCCTCCCGAGCTGCAGCAGTAGTGTCACGCTTCCTGTCACGTGGATCAAGGGATCTGTGGCTTTCCCTCGAGGCTGTCCCTAGAGGCTTTCCCACGAGGCTTTCCCACAGGGCTGTGCTACGTGCCACCTTGGTGTGAGTCGCTCCTCGGCGTGAAAGACGAGCCGGTGAAGGGAAAAGAGGTTCCCTTGGAATGGACTGAGACATCTGGGGGACTCTTGGAATGGTGGCACGACCCTGGAGTTCCTCTCGCCGTTCCTGTTAGAGGGCCTCCTCTTGAGATGCGACGGGAACGCCGGGAACTCTTTCCTGACGAAGCAGGGAAAGGATCCCTCATCTCGAGCTACGAGGCGGAAACGGGGCTCCTCTGGATGTGGACGGGACCCTCGTGATTCCTCTCGAGTGGAGACGGGTATGTCGGGGAACTTCTTGATTTGCACCAAGGGCGTGAAGGACCCTTTCGACGTTCCAGAGGTGAGGTGTGATCAGCCTCGAGACGCCTCAGCGGAAATGGGCCTCATCTCGCCTGGAGGGGAGAACCTCCTGGATTTTCTCGAGTTGCGGCAGGTTTTTTCGAGTTACGACGGGGACCTCAGTGACCCGCTCTGGTGGCCTCAAGAAAGGCCAGTCCCCGTGCGAGTTGCTAGGGGCCATCTCGGGATTCCTCTCCCGTCCATGCCGGGGCCTAAGACCTTGTGTGGAGTCGGGGCCGAACCTGAGGATTCCTCTCCAGTGTTGCCATGGACCTTGGGGTGCTTCTGAGTCTCCCCAGGGGAGTCAGGCCCCGTCTCGTGTGGGGGCATCCACGTGCGCTTCCCTCCCGAGCTGCAGCAGTAGTGTCACGCTTCCTGTCATGTGGATCAAGGGATCTGTGGCTTTCCCTCGAGGCTTTCCCACGAGGCTTTCCCACAAGGCTGTGCCACGTGCCACCTTGTTGTGAGTCGATCTTCGGCGTGAAAGACGAGCCGGTGAAGGGAAAAGAGGTTCCTCTGGAATGGACTGAGACATCTGGGGGACTCTTGGAATTGTGGCACGACCCTGGAGTTCCTCTCGCCGTTCCTGTTGAGAGGGCCTCCTCTTGAGGTGCGACGGGAACGCCGGGAACTCTTTCCCGACGAAGCAGGGAAAGGATCCCTCATCTCGAGCTATGAGGCGGAAACGGCGCTCCTCTGGATGTGGGCGGGACCCACGTGTTTCCTCTCGAGTGGAGACGGGTATGTCGGGGAACTTCTTGATTTGCACCAAGGGTGTGAAGGACCCTTTCGAAGTTCCAGAGGTGAGGTGTGATCAGCCTCGAGACGCCTCAGAGGAAATGGGCCTCATCTCGCCTGGAGGGGAGAACCTCCTGGATTTTCTCGAGTTGCGGCAGGTCTTCTCGAGTTACGACGGGGACCTCAGGGACCCGCTCTGGTGGCCTCAGGAAAGGCCAGTCCCCATGCGAGTTGCTAGGGGACCTCTCGGGATTCCTCTCCCGTCCATGCCGGGGCCTCAGTCCTTGTGTGGAGTCTGGGCCAGAACCTGAGGATTCCTCTCCAGTGTTGCCATGGATCTTGGGGTGCTTCTGAGTCTCCCCAGGGGAGTCAGGCCTCGTCTCGAGTGGGGGCATGCACGTGCGCTTTCCACCCGAGCTGCAGCAGTAGTGTCACGCTTCCTGTCACGTGGGTCAAGGCATCTGTTGCTTTCTCTCGAGGCTGTCCCTCGAGGCTTTCCCACGAGGCTTTCCCACAGGGCTGTGCCACGTGCCACCTTGGTGTGAGTCGATCCTCGGCGTGAAAGACGTGCCGGTGAAGGGAAAAGAGGTTCCTCTGGAATGGACTGAGACATCTGGGGAACTCTTGGAATGGTGGCACGACCCTGGAGTTCCTCTCGCCGTTCCTGTTGAGAGGGCCTCCTCTTGAGATGCGACGGGAACGCCGGGAACTCTTTCCTGACGAAGCAGGGAAAGGATCCCTCATCTCGAGCTACGAGGCGGAAACGGGGCTCCTCTGGATGTGGACGGGACCCTCGTGATTCCTCTCGAGTGGAGACGGGTATGTCGGGGAACTTCTTGATTTGCACCAAGGGTGTGAAGGACCCTTTCGAAGTTCCAGAGGTGAGGTGTGATCAGCATCGAGACGCCTCAGCGGAAATGGGCCTCATCTCTCCTGGAGGGGAGAACCTCCTGGATTTTCTCGAGTTGCGGCAGGTCTTCTCGAGTTACGACAGGGACCTCAGGGACCCGCTCTGGGGGACTCAGGAAAGGCCAGTCCCCATGCGAGTTGCTAGGGGACCTCTCGGGATTCCTCTCCCGTCCATGCCGGGGCCTCAGTCCTTGTGTGGAGTCGGGGCCGGAACCTGAGGATTCCTCTCCAGTGTTGCCATGGATCTTGGGGTGCTTCTGAGTCTCCCCAGGGGAGTCAGGCCTCGTCTCGAGTGGGGGCATGCACGTGCGTTTTCCTCCCGAGCTGCAGCAGTAGTGTCACGCTTCCTGTCACGTGGATCAAGGGATCTGTGGCTTTCCCTCGAGGCTGTCCCTCGAGGCTTTCCCACGAGGCTTTCCCACAGGGCTGTGCTACGTGCCACCTTGGTGTGAGTCGCTCCTCGGCGTGAAAGACGAGCCGGTGAAGGGAAAAGAGGTTCCTTGGAATGGACTGAGACATCTGGGGGACTCTTGGAATGGTGGCACGACCCTGGAGTTCCTCTCGCCGTTCCTGTTGAGAGGGCCTCCTCTTGAGATGCGACGGGAACGCCGGGAACTCTTTCCCGAAGAAGCAGGGAAAGGATCCCTCATCTCGAGGTACGATGCGGAAACGGGGCTCCTCTGGATGTGGGAGGGACCCTCGTGATTCCTCTCGAGGGGAGACGGGTATGTCGGGGAACTTCTTGATTTGCACCAAGGGCGTGAAGGAGCCTTTCGAAGTTCCAGAGGTGAGGTGTGATCAGCCTCGAGACGCCTCAGCGGAAATGGGTCTCATCTCGCCTGGAGGGGAGAACCTCCTGGATTTTCTCGAGTTGCGGCAGGTTTTCTCGAGTTACGACGGGGACTTCAGGGACCCGCTCGGGTGGCCTCAAGAAAGGCCAGTCCCCGTGCGAGTTGCTAGGGGCCATCTCGGGATTCCTCTCCCGTCCATGCCGGGGCCTAAGACCTTGTGTGGAGTCGGGGCCGAACCTGAGGATTCCTCTCCAGTGTTGCCATGGATCTTGGGGTGCTTCTGAGTCTCCCGAGGGGAGTCAGGCCCCGTCTCGAGTGGGGGCATCCACGTGCGCTTCCCTCCCGAGCTGCAGCAATAGTGTCACTCTTCCTGTCATGTGCATCAAGGGATCTGTGGCTTTCCCTCGAGGCTTTCCCACGAGGCTTTCCCACAGGGCTGTGCCACGTGCGACCTTTTTGTGAGTCGATCCTCGGCGTGAAAGACGAGCCGGTGAAGGGAAAAGAGGTTCCTCTGGAATGGACTGAGACATCTGGGGGACTCTTGGAATTGTGGCACGACCCTGGAGTTCCTCTCGCCGTTCCTGTTGAGAGGGCCTCCTCTTGAGGCGCGACGGGAAAGCCGGGAACTCTTTCCCGACGAAGCAGGGAAAGGATCCCTCATCTCGACCTACGAGGCGGAAACGGGGCTCCTCTGGATGTGGGCGGGACCCTCGTGATTCCTCTCGAGTGGAGACGGTTATGTCGGGGAACTTCTTGAGGTGCACCCAGGGTGTGAAGGACCCTTTCGAAGTTCCAGAAGTGAGGTGTGATTAGCCCCGAGAAGCCTCTGCGGAAATGGGCCTCCTCTCGCATGGAGGGGAGAACCTCCTGGGTTTTCTCGAGTTGCGGCAGGTCTTGTCGAGTTACGACGGGGACCTCAGGGACCCGCTCTGGTGGCCTCAGGAAGGGCCAATCCCCATGTGAGTTGCTAGGGGCCATCTCGGGATTCCTCTCCCGTCGATGCCGGGACCTAAGACCTTGTGTGGAGCCGAGGCCGGAACCTGAGCATTCCTCTCCAGTGTTGCCATAGATCTTGGTGTGCTTCTGAGTATCCCCAGGGAGTCAGGCCTCGTCTCGAGTGGGGGCATGCACGTGCGCTTTCCTCCGAGCTGCAGCAGTAGTGTCACGCTTCCTGTCACGTGGATCAAGGGATCTGTGGCTTTCCCTCGAGGCTGTCCCTCGAGGCTTTCCCACGAGGCTTTCCCACAGGGCTGTGCCACGTGCCACCTTGGTGTGAGTCGATCCTCGGCGTGTGAAAGACGAGCCGGTGAAGGGAAAAGAGGTTCCTCTGGAATGGACTGAGACATCTGGGGGACTCTTGGAATTGTGGCACGACCCTGGAGTTCCTCTCGCCGTTCCTGTTGAGAGGGCCTCCTCTTGAGGCGCGACGGGAAAGCCGGGAACTCTTTCCCGACGAAGCAGGGAAAGGATCCCTCATCTCGACCTACGAGGCGGAAACGGGGCTCCTCTGGATGTGGGCGGGACCCTCGTGATTCCTCTCGAGTGGAGACGGTTATGTCGGGGAACTTCTTGAGGTGCACCCAGGGTGTGAAGGACCCTTTCGAAGTTCCAGAAGTGAGGTGTGATTAGCCCCGAGAAGCCTCTGCGGAAATGGGCCTCCTCTCGCATGGAGGGGAGAACCTCCTGGGTTTTCTCGAGTTGCGGCAGGTCTTGTCGAGTTACGACGGGGACCTCAGGGACCCGCTCTGGTGGCCTCAGGAAGGGCCAATCCCCATGTGAGTTGCTAGGGGCCATCTCGGGATTCCTCTCCCGTCGATGCCGGGACCTAAGACCTTGTGTGGAGCCGAGGCCGGAACCTGAGCATTCCTCTCCAGTGTTGCCATAGATCTTGGTGTGCTTCTGAGTATCCCCAGGGAGTCAGGCCTCGTCTCGAGTGGGGGCATGCACGTGCGCTTTCCTCCGAGCTGCAGCAGTAGTGTCACGCTTCCTGTCACGTGGATCAAGGGATCTGTGGCTTTCCCTCGAGGCTGTCCCTCGAGGCTTTCCCACGAGGCTTTCCCACAGGGCTGTGCCACGTGCCACCTTGGTGTGAGTCGATCCTCGGCGTGAAAGACGTGCCGGTGAAGGGAAAAGAGGTTCCTCTGGAATGGACTGAGACATCTGGGGAACTCTTGGAATGGTGGCACGACCCTGGAGTTCCTCTCGCCGTTCCTGTTGAGAGGGCCTCCTCTTGAGATGCGACGGGAACGCCGGGAACTCTTTCCTGACGAAGCAGGGAAAGGATCCCTCATCTCGAGCTACGAGGCGGAAACGGGGCTCCTCTGGATGTGGACGGGACCCTCGTGATTCCTCTCGAGTGGAGACGGGTATGTCGGGGAACTTCTTGATTTGCACCAAGGGTGTGAAGGACCCTTTCGAAGTTCCAGAGGTGAGGTGTGATCAGCCTCGAGACGCCTCAGCGGAAATGGGCCTCATCTCTCCTGGAGGGGAGAACCTCCTGGATTTTCTCGAGTTGCGGCAGGTCTTCTCGAGTTACGACGGGGACCTCAGGGACCCGCTCTGGGGGACTCAGGAAAGGCCAGTCCCCATGCGAGTTGCTAGGGGACCTCTCGGGATTCCTCTCCCGTCCATGCCGGGGCCTCAGTCCTGGTGTGGAGTCGGGGCCGGAACCTGAGGATTCCTCTCCAGTGTTGCCATGGATCTTGGGGTGCTTCTGAGTCTCCCCAGGGGAGTCAGGCCTCGTCTCGAGTGGGGGCATGCACGTGCGTTTTCCTCCCGAGCTGCAGCAGTAGTGTCACGCTTCCTGTCACGTGGATCAAGGGATCTGTGGCTTTCCCTCGAGGCTGTCCCTCGAGGCTTTCCCACGAGGCTTTCCCACAGGGCTGTGCTACGTGCCACCTTGGTGTGAGTCGCTCCTCGGCGTGAAAGACGAGCCGGTGAAGGGAAAAGAGGTTCCCTTGGAATGGACTGAGACATCTGGGGGACTCTTGGAATGGTGGCACGACCCTGGAGTTCCTCTCGCCGTTCCTGTTGAGAGGGCCTCCTCTTGAGATGCGACGGGAACGCCGGGAACTCTTTCCCGAAGAAGCAGGGAAAGGATCCCTCATCTCGAGGTACGATGCGGAAACGGGGCTCCTCTGGATGTGGGAGGGACCCTCGTGATTCCTCTCGAGGGGAGACGGGTATGTCGGGGAACTTCTTGATTTGCACCAAGGGCGTGAAGGAGCCTTTCGAAGTTCCAGAGGTGAGGTGTGATCAGCCTCGAGACGCCTCAGCGGAAATGGGTCTCATCTCGCCTGGAGGGGAGAACCTCCTGGATTTTCTCGAGTTGCGGCAGGTTTTCTCGAGTTACGACGGGGACTTCAGGGACCCGCTGGGGTGGCCTCAAGAAAGGCCAGTCCCCGTGCGAGTTGCTAGGGGCCATCTCGGGATTCCTCTCCCGTCCATGCCGGGGCCTAAGACCTTGTGTGGAGTCGGGGCCGAACCTGAGGATTCCTCTCCAGTGTTGCCATGGATCTTGGGGTGCTTCTGAGTCTCCCGAGGGGAGTCAGGCCCCGTCTCGAGTGGGGGCATCCACGTGCGCTTCCCTCCCGAGCTGCAGCAATAGTGTCACTCTTCCTGTCATGTGCATCAAGGGATCTGTGGCTTTCCCTCGAGGCTTTCCCACGAGGCTTTCCCACAGGGCTGTGCCACGTGCGACCTTGTTGTGAGTCGATCCTCGGCGTGGAAGAATAGCCGGTGAAGGGAAAAGAGGTTGCTCTGGAATGCACTGAGACATCTGGGGGACTCTTGGAATGGTGGCACGACCCTGGAGTTCCTCTCCCCGTTCCTGTTGAGAGGGCCTCCTCTTGAGATGCTATGGGAAGGCCGGGAACTCTTTCCCGACGAAGCAGGGAAAGATTCCCTCATCTCGAGCTACGAGGCGGAAACGGGGCTCCTCTTAATGTGGGCGGGACCCTCTTGATTCCTCTAGAGTGGAGACGGGTATGTCGGGGAACTTCTTGATTTGCACCAAGGGTGTGAAGGACCCTTTCGAAGTTCCAGAGGTGAGGTGTGATCAGCCTCGAGACGCCTCAGCGGAAATGGGCCTCATCTCGCCTGGAGGGGAGAACCTCCTGGATTTTCTCGAGTTGCGGCAGGTCTTCTCGAGTTACGACGGGGACCTCAGGGACCCGCTCTGGTGGCCTCAGGAAAGGCCAGTCCCCATGCGAGTTGCTAGGGGACCTCTCGGGATTCCTCTCCCGTCCATGCCGGGGCCTCAGTCCTTGTGTGGAGTCGGAGCCGGAACCTGAGGATTCCTCTCCAGTGTTGCCATGGATCTTGGGGTGCTTCTGAGTCTCCCCAGGGGAGTCAGGCCTCGTCTCGAGTGGGGGCATGCACGTGCGCTTTCCTCCCGAGCTGCAGCAGTAGTGTCACGCTTCCTGTCACGTGGATCAAGGGATCTGTGGCTTTCCCTCGAGGCTGTCCCTCGAGGCTTTCCCACGAGGCTTTCCCACACGGCTGTGCCACGTGCCACCTTGGTGTGAGTCGATCCTCGGCGTGAAAGACGAGCCGGTGAAGGGAAAAGAGGTTCCTCTGGAATGGACTGAGACATCTGGGGGAGTCTTGGAATGGTGGCATGACCCTGGAGTTCCTCTCGCCGTTCCTGTTGAGAGGGCCTCCTCTTGAGATGCGACGGGAACGCCGGGAACTCTTTCCCGACGAAGCAGGGAAAGGATCCCTCATCTCGAGCTACGAGGCGGAAACGGGGCTCCTCTGGATGTGGGCGGGACCCTCGTGATTCCTCTCGAGTGGAGACGGGTATGTCGGGGAACTTCTTGATTTGCACCAAGGGTGTGAAGGACCCTTTCGAAGTTCCAGAGGTGAGGTGTGATCAGCCTCGAGACGCCTCATCGGAAATGGGCCTCATCTCGCCTGGAGGGGAGAACCTCCTGGATTTTCTCGAGTTGCGGCAGGTCTTCTCGAGTTACGACGGGGACCTCAGGGACCCGCTCTGGTGGCCTCAGGAAAGGCCAGTCCCCATGCGAGTTGCTAGGGGACCTCTCGGGATTCCTCTCCCATCCATGCCGGGGCCTCAGTCCTTGTGTGGAGTCGGAGCCGGAACCTGAGGATTCCTCTCCAGTGTTGCCATGGATCTTGGGGTGCTTCTGAGTCTCCCCAGGGGAGTCAGGCCTCGTCTCGAGTGGGGACATGCACGTGCGCTTTCCTCCCGAGCTGCAGCAGTAGTGTCACGCTTCCTGTCACGTGCATCAAGTGATCTGTGGCTTTCCCTCGAGGCTGTCCCTCGAGGCTTTCCCACAAGGGTTTCCCACAGGGCTTTGCCACGTGCCACCTTGGTGTGAGTCGATCCTCGGCGTGAAAGACGAGCCGGTGAAGGGAAAAGAGGTTCCTCTGGAATGGACTGAGACATCTGGGGGACTCTTGGAATGGTGGCAGGACCCTGGAGTTCCTCTCGCCGTTCCTGTTGAGAGGGCCTCCTCTTGAGATGCGACGGGAACGCCGGGAACTCTTTCCCGACGAAGCAGAGAAAGGATCCCTCATCTCGAGCTACGAGGCGGAAACGGGGCTCCTCTAGGTGTGGATGGGACCCTCGTGATTCCTCTCGAGTGGAGACGGGTATGTCGGGGACCTTCTTGATTTGCACCAAGGGTGTGAAGGAGCCGTTCGAAGTTCCAGAGGGGAGGTGTGATCAGCCTCGAGACGCCTCATCGGAAATGGGTCTCATCTCGCCTGGAGGGGAGAACCTCCTGGATTTTCTCGAGTTGCGGCAGGTCTTCTCGAGTTACGACGGGGACCTCAGGGACCCGCTCTGGTGGCCTCAGGAAAGGCCAGTCCCCATGCGAGTTGCTAGGGGACCTCTCGGGATTCCTCTCCCGTCCATGCTGGGGCCTCAGTCCTTGTGTGGAGTCGGAGCCGGAACCTGAGGATTCCTCTCCAGTGTTGCCATGGATCTTGGGGTGCTTCTGAGTCTCCCCAGGGGAGTCAGGCCTCGTCTCGAGTGGGGGCATGCACGTGCGCTTTCCTCCCGAGCTGCAGCAGTAGTGTCACGCTTCCTGTCACGTGGATCAAGGGATCTGTGGCTTTCCCTCGAGGCTGTCCCTCGAGGCTTTCCCACGAGGCTTTCCCACAGGGCTGTGCCACGTGCCACCTTGGTGTGAGTCGATCCTCGGCGTGAAAGACGAGCCGGTGAAGGGAAAAGAGGTTCCTCTGGAATGGACTGAGACATCTGGGGGAGTCTTGGAATGGTGGCACGACCCTGGAGTTCCTCTCGCCGTTCCTGTTGAGAGGGCCTCCTCTTGAGATGCGACGGGAACGCCGGGAACTCTTTCCCGACGAAGCAGGGAAAGGATCCCTGATCTCGAGCTTTGAGGCGGAAACGGGGCTCCTCTGGATGTGGGCGGGACCCTCGTGATTCCTCTCGAGTGGAGACGGGTATGTCGGGGAACTTCTTGATTTGCACCAAGGGTGTGAAGGACCCTTTCGAAGTTCCAGAGGTGAGGTGTGATCAGCCTCGAGACGCCTCAGCGGAAATGGGCCTCATCTCGCCTGGAGGGGAGAACCTCCTGGATTTTCTCGAGTTGCGGCAGGTCTTCTCGAGTTACGACGGGGACCTCAGGGACCCGCTCTGGTGGCCTCAGGAAAGGCCAGTCCCCATGCGAGTTGCTAGGGGACCTCTCGGGATTCCTCTCCCGTCCATGCCGGGGCCTCAGTCCTTGTGTGGAGTCGGAGCCGGAACCTGAGGATTCCTCTCCAGTGTTGCCATGGATCTTGGGGTGCTTCTGAGTCTCCCCAGGGGAGTCAGGCCTCGTCTCGAGTGGGGGCATGCACGTGCGCTTTCCTCCCGAGCTGCAGCAGTAGTGTCACGCTTCCTGTCACGTGGATCAAGGGATCTGTGGCTTTCCCTCGAGGCTGTCCCTCGAGGATTTCCCACGAGGCTTTCCCACACGGCTGTGCCACGTGCCACCTTGGTGTGAGTCGATCCTCGGCGTGAAAGACGAGCCGGTGAAGGGAAAAGAGGTTCCTCTGGAATGGACTGAGACATCTGGGGGAGTCTTGGAATGGTGGCATGACCCTGGAGTTCCTCTCGCCGTTCCTGTTGAGAGGGCCTCCTCTTGAGATGCGACGGGAACGCCGGGAATTCTTTCCCGACGAAGCAGGGAAAGGATCCCTCATCTCGAGCTACGAGGCGGAAACGGGGCTCCTCTGGATGTGGGCGGGACCCTCGTGATTCCTCTCGAGTGGAGACGGGTATGTCGGGGAACTTCTTGATTTGCACCAAGGGTGTGAAGGACCCTTTCGAAGTTCCAGAGGTGAGGTGTGATCAGCCTCGAGACGCCTCATCGGAAATGGGCCTCATCTCGCCTGGAGGGGAGAACCTCCTGGATTTTCTCGAGTTGCGGCAGGTCTTCTCGAGTTACGACGGGGACCTCAGGGACCCGCTCTGGTGGCCTCAGGAAAGGCCAGTCCCCATGCGAGTTGCTAGGGGACCTCTCGGGATTCCTCTCCCATCCATGCCGGGGCCTCAGTCCTTGTGTGGAGTCGGAGCCGGAACCTGAGGATTCCTCTCCAGTGTTGCCATGGATCTTGGGGTGCTTCTGAGTCTCCCCAGGGGAGTCAGGCCTCGTCTCGAGTGGGGACATGCACGTGCGCTTTCCTCCCGAGCTGCAGCAGTAGTGTCACGCTTACTGTCACGTGCATCAAGGGATCTGTGGCTTTCCCTCGAGGCTGTCCCTCGAGGCTTTCCCACAAGGGTTTCCCACAGGGCTTTGCCACGTGCCACCTTGGTGTGAGTCGATCCTCGGCGTGAAAGACGAGCCGGTGAAGGGAAAAGAGGTTCCTCTGGAATGGACTGAGACATCTGGGGGACTCTTGGAATGGTGGCAGGACCCTGGAGTTCCTCTCGCCGTTCCTGTTGAGAGGGCCTCCTCTTGAGATGCGACGGGAACGCCGGGAACTCTTTCCCGACGAAGCAGAGAAAGGATCCCTCATCTCGAGCTACGAGGCGGAAACGGGGCTCCTCTAGGTGTGGATGGGACCCTCGTGATTCCTCTCGAGTGGAGACGGGTATGTCGGGGACCTTCTTGATTTGCACCAAGGGTGTGAAGGAGCCTTTCGAAGTTCCAGAGTTGAGGTGTGATCAGCCTCGAGACGCCTCATCGGAAATGGGCCTCATCTCGCCTGGAGGGGAGAACCTCCTGGATTTTCTCGAGTTGCGGCAGGTCTTCTCGAGTTACGACGGGGACCTCAGGGACCCGCTCTGGTGGCCTCAGGAAAGGCCAGTCCCCATGCGAGTTGCTAGGGGACCTCTCGGGATTCCTCTCCCGTCCATGCTGGGGCCTCAGTCCTTGTGTGGAGTCGGAGCCGGAACCTGAGGATTCCTCTCCAGTGTTGCCATGGATCTTGGGGTGCTTCTGAGTCTCCCCAGGGGAGTCAGGCCTCGTCTCGAGTGGGGGCATGCACGTGCGCTTTCCTCCCGAGCTGCAGCAGTAGTGTCACGCTTCCTGTCACGTGGATCAAGGGATCTGTGGCTTTCCCTCGAGGCTGTCCCTCGAGGCTTTCCCACGAGGCTTTCCCACAGGGCTGTGCCACGTGCCACCTTGGTGTGAGTCGATCCTCGGCGTGAAAGACGAGCCGGTGAAGGGAAAAGAGGTTCCTCTGGAATGGACTGAGACATCTGGGGGACTCTTGGAATGGTGGCACGACCCTGGAGTTCCTCTCGCCGTTCCTGTTGAGAGGGCCTCCTCTTGAGATGCGACGGGAACGCCGGGAACTCTTTCCCGACGAAGCAGGGAAAGGATCCCTCATCTCGAGCTACGAGGCGGAAACGGGGCTCCTCTGGATGTGGGCGGGACCCTCGTGATTCCTCTCGAGTGGAGACGGGTATGTCGGGGAACTTCTTGATTTGCACCAAGGGTGTGAAGGACCCTTTCGAAGTTCCAGAGGTGAGGTGTGATCAGCCTCGAGACGCCTCAGCGGAAATGGGCCTCATCTCGCCTGCAGGGGAGAACCTCCTGGATTTTCTCGAGTTGCGGCAGGTCTTCTCGAGTTACGACGGGGACCTCAGGGACCCGCTCTGGTGGCCTCAGGAAAGGCCAGTCCCCATGCGAGTTGCTAGGGGACCTCTCGGGATTCCTCTCCCGTCCATGCCGGGGCCTCAGTCCTTGTGTGGAGTCGGGGCCGGAACCTGAGGATTCCTCTCCAATGTTGCCATGGATCTTGGGGTGCTTCTGAGTCTCCCCAGGGGAGTCAGGCCTCGTCTCGAGTGGGGGCATGCACGTGCTCTTTCCTCCCGAACTGCAGCAGTAGTGTCACGCTTCCTGTCACGTGGATCAAGGGATCTGTGGCTTTCCCTCGAGGCTGTCCCTCGAGGCTTTCCCACGAGGCTTTCCCACAGGGCTGTGCCACGTGCCACCTTGGTGTGAGTCGATCCTCGGCGTGAAAGACGAGCCGGTTAAGAGAAAAGATGTTCCTCTGGAATGGACTGAGACATCTGGGGGACTCTTGGAATGGTGGCACGACCCTGGAGTTCCTCTCGCCGTTCCTGTTGAGAGGGCCTCCTCTTGAGATGCGACGGGAACGCCGGGAACTCTTTCCCGACGAAGCAGGGAAAGGATCCCTGATCTCGAGCTACGAGGCGGAAACGGGGCTCCTCTGGATGTGGGCGGGACCCTCGTGATTCCTCTCGAGTGGAGACGGCTAGGTCGGGGAAATTCTTGATTTGCACCAAGGGTGTGAAGGACCCTTTCGAAGTTCCAGAGGTGAGGTGTGATCAGCCTCTAGACGCCTCAGCGGAAATGGGCCTCATCTCGCCTGGAGGGGAGAACCTCCTGGATTTTCTCGAGTTGCGGCAGGTCTTCTCGAGTTACGACGGGGACCTCAGGGACCCGCTCTGGTGGCCTCAGGAAAGGCCAGTCCCCATGCGAGTTGCTAGGGGACCTCTCGGGATTCCTCTCCCGTCCATGCCGGGGCCTCAGTCCTTGTGTGGAGTCTGGGCCGGAACCTGAGGATTCCTCTCCAGTGTTGCCATGGATCTTGGGGTGCTTCTGAGTCTCCCCAGGGGAGTCAGGCCTCGTCTCGAGTGGGGGCATGCACGTGCGCTTTCCTCCCGAGCTGCAGCAGTAGTGTCACGCTTCCTGTCACGTGGATCAAGGGATCTGTGGCTTTCCCTCGAGGCTGTCCCTCGAGGCTTTCCCACGAGGCTTTCCCACACGGCTGTGCCACGTGCCACCTTGGTGTGAGTCGATCCTCGGCGTGAAAGACGAGCCGGTGAAGGGAAAAGAGGTTCCTCTGGAATGGACTGAGACATCTGGGGGAGTCTTGGAATGGTGGCATGACCCTGGAGTTCCTCTCGCCGTTCCTGTTGAGAGGGCCTCCTCTTGAGATGCGACGGGAACGCCGGGAACTCTTTCCCGACGAAGCAGGGAAAGGATCCCTCATCTCGAGCTACGAGGCGGAAACGGGGCTCCTCTGGATGTGGGCGGGACCCTCGTGATTCCTCTCGAGTGGAGACGGGTATGTCGGGGAACTTCTTGATTTGCACCAAGGGTGTGAAGGACCCTTTCGAAGTTCCAGAGGTGAGGTGTGATCAGCCTCGAGACGCCTCATCGGAAATGGGCCTCATCTCGCCTGGAGGGGAGAACCTCCTGGATTTTCTCGAGTTGCGGCAGGTCTTCTCGAGTTACGACGGGGACCTCAGGGACCCGCTCTGGTGGCCTCAGGAAAGGCCAGTCCCCATGCGAGTTGCTAGGGGACCTCTCGGGATTCCTCTCCCATCCATGCCGGGGCCTCAGTCCTTGTATGGAGTCGGAGCCGGAACCTGAGGATTCCTCTCCAGTGTTGCCATGGATCTTGGGGTGCTTCTGAGTCTCCCCAGGGGAGTCAGGCCTCGTCTCGAGTGGGGACATGCACGTGCGCTTTCCTCCCGAGCTGCAGCAGTAGTGTCACGCTTCCTGTCACGTGCATCAAGGGATCTGTGGCTTTCCCTCGAGGCTGTCCCTCGAGGCTTTCCCACGAGGCTTTCCCACAGGGCTGTGCCACGTGCCACCTTGGTGTGAGTCGATCCTCGGCGTGAAAGACAAGCCGGTGAAGGGAAAAGAGGTTCCTCTGAAATGGACTGAGACATCTGGGGGACTCTTGGAATGGTGGCACGACCCTGGAGTTCCTCTCGCTATTCCTGTTGAGAGGGCCTCCCCTTGAGGTGCGACGGGAATGCCGGGAACTGTTTCCCGACGAAGCAGGGAAAGGATCCCTCATCTCGAGATAGGAGGCGGAAACGGGGCTCCTCTGGATGTGGGCGGGACCCTCGTGATTCCTCTCGAGTGGAGACGGCTAGGTCGGGGAACTTCTTGATTTGCACCAAGGGTGTGAAGGAACCTTTCGAAGTTCCAGAGGTGAGGTGTGATCAGCCTCGAGACGCCTCAGCGGAAATGGGCCTCATCTCGCCTGGAGGGGAGAACCTCCTGGATTTTCTCCAGTTGCGGCAGTTCTTCTCGAGTTACGACGGGGACCTCAGGGACCCGCTCTGGTGGCCTCAGGAAAGGCCAGTCCCCATGCGAGTTGCTAGGGGACCTCTCGGGATTCCTCTCCCGTCCATGCCGGGGCCTCAGTCCTTGTGTGGAGTCGGAGCCGGACCCTGAGGATTCCTCTCCAGTGTTGCCATGGATCTTGGGGTGCTTCTGAGTCTCCCCAGGGGAGTCAGGTCTCGTCTCGAGTGGGGGCATGCACGTGCGCTTTCCTCCCGAGCTACAGCAGTAGTGTCACGCTTCCTGTCACGTGGATCAAGGGATCTGTGGCTTTCCCTCGAGGCTGTCCCTCGAGGCTTTCCCACGAGGCTTTCCCACAGGGCTGTGCCACGTGCCACCTTGGTGTGAGTCGATCCTCGGCGTGAAAGACGAGCCGGTGAAGGGAAAAGAGGTTCCTCTGGAATGGACTGAGACATCTGGGGGACTCTTGGAATGGTGGCAGGACCCTGGAGTTCCTCTCGCCATTCCTGTTGAGAGGGCCTCCTCTTGAGATGCGACGGGAACGCCGGGAACTCTTTCCCGACGAAGCAGGGAAAGGATCCCTCATCTCGAGCTACGAGGCGGAAACGGGGCTCCTCTAGATGTGGATGGGACCCTCGTGATTCCTCTCGAGTGGAGACGGGTGTGTCGGGGACCTTCTTGATTTGCACCAAGGGTGTGAAGGAGCCTTTCGAAGTTCCAGAGGGGAGGTGTGATCAGCCTCGAGACGCCTCATCGGAAATGGGCCTCATCTCGCCTGGAGGGGAGAACCTCCTGGATTTTCTCGAGTTGCGGCAGGTCTTCTCGAGTTACGACGGGGACCTCAGGGACCCGCTCTGGTGGCCTCAGGAAAGGCCAGTTCCCATGGAAGTTGCTAGGGGACCTCTCGGGATTCCTCACCCGTCCATGCCGGGGCCTCAGTCCTTGTGTGGAGTCGGGGCCGGAACCTGAGGATTCCTCTCCAGTGTTGCCATGGATCTTGGGGTGCTTCTGAGTCTCCCCAGGGGAGTCAGGCCTCGTCTAGAGTGGGGGCATGCACGTGCGCTTTCCTCCCGAACTGCAGCAGTAGTGTCACGCTTCCTGTCACGTGGATCAAGGGATCTGTGGCTTTCCCTCGAGGCTGTCCCTCGAGGCTTTCCCACGAGGCTTTCCCACAGGGTTGTGCCACGTGCCACCTTGGTGTGAGTGGATCCTCGGCGTGAAAGACGAGCCGGTGAAGAGAAAAGAGGTTCCTCTGGAATGGACTGAGACATCTGGGGGACTCTTGGAATGGTGGCACGACCCTGGAGTTCCTCTCGCCGTTCCTGTTGAGAGGGCCTCCTCTTGAGATGCGACGGGAACGCCGGGAACTCTTTCCCGACGAAGCAGGGAAAGGATCCCTCATCTAGAGCTACGAGGCGGAAACGGGGCTCCTCTGGATGTGGGCGGGACCCTCGTGATTCCTCTCGAGTGGAGACGGGTGTGTCGGGGAACTTCTTGATTTGCACCAAGGGTGTGAAGGACCCTTTCGAAGTTCCAGAGGGGAGGTGTGATCAGCCTCGAGACGCCTCAGCGGAAATGGGCCTCATCTCGCCTGGAGGGGAGAACCTCCTGGATTTTCTCGAGTTGCGGCAGGTCTTCTCGAGTTACGACGGGGACCTCAGTGACCCGCTCTGGTGGCCTCAGGAAAGGCCAGTCCCCATGCGAGTTGCTAGGGGACCTCTCGGGATTCCTCTCCCGTCCATGCTGGGGCCTCAGTCCTTGTGTGGAGTCGGAGCCGGAACCTGAGGATTCCTCTCCAGTGTTGCCATGGATCTTGGGGTGCTTCTGAGTCTCCCCAGGGGAGTCAGGCCTCGTCTCTAGTGGGGGCATGCACGTGCGCTTTCCTCCCGAGCTGCAGCAGTAGTGTCACGCTTCCTGTCACGTGGATCAAGGGATCTGTGGCTTTCCCTCGAGGCTGTCCCTCGAGGCTTTCCCACGAGGCTTTCCCACAGGGCTGTGCCACGTGCCACCTTGGTGTGAGTCGATCCTCGGCGTGAAAGACGAGCCGGTGAAGGGAAAAGAGGTTCCTGTGGAATGGACTGAGACATCTGGGGGAGTCTTGGAATGGTGGCACGACCCTGGAGTTCCTCTCGCCGTTCCTGTTGAGAGGGCCTCCTCTTGAGATGCGACGGGAACGCCGGGAACTCTTTCCCGACGAAGAAGGGAAAGGATCCCTCATCTCGAGCTAGGAGGCGGAAACGGGGCTCCTCTGGATGTGGGCGGGACCCTCGTGATTCCTCTCGAGTGGAGACGGGTATGTCGGGGACCTTCTTGATTTGCACCAAGGGTGTGAAGGACCCTTTCGAAGTTCCAGAGGTGAGGTGTGATCAGCCTCGAGACGCCTCATCGGAAATGGGCCTCATCTCGCCTGGAGGGGAGAACCTCCTGGATTTTCTCGAGTTGCGGCAGGTCTTCTCGAGTTACGACGGGGACCTCAGGGACCCGCTCTGGTGGCCTCAGGAAAGGCCAGTTCCCATGGAAGTTGCTAGGGGACCTCTCGGGATTCCTCACCCGTCCATGCCGGGGCCTCAGTCCTTGTGTGGAGTCGGGGCCGGAACCTGAGGATTCCTCTCCAGTGTTGCCATGGATCTTGGGGTGCTTCTGAGTCTCCCCAGGGGAGTCAGGCCTCGTCTCGAGTGGGGGCATGCACGTGCGCTTTCCTCCCGAACTGCAGCAGTAGTGTCACGCTTCCTGTCACGTGGATCAAGGGATCTGTGGCTTTCCCTCGAGGCTGTCCCTCGAGGCTTTCCCACGAGGCTTTCCCACACGGCTGTGCCACGTGCCACCTTGGTGTGAGTCGATCCTCGGCGTGAAAGACGAGCCGGTGAAGGGAAAAGAGGTTCCTCTGGAATGGACTGAGACATCTGGGGGACTCTCGGAATGGTGGCACGACCCTGGAGTTCCTCTCGCCGTTCCTGTTGAGAGGGCCTCCTCTTGAGATGCGACGGGAACGCCGGGAACTCTTTTCCGACGAAGCAGGGAAAGGATCCCTCATCTCGATCTACGAGGCGGAAACGGGGCTCCTCTGGATGTGGGCGGGACCCTCGTGTTTCCTCTCGAGTGGAGACGGGTATGTCGGGGAACTTCTTGATTTGCACCAAGGGTGTGAAGGACCCTTTCGAAGTTCCAGAGGTGAGGTGTGATCAGCCTCGAGACGCCTCAGCGGAAATGGGCCTAATCTAGCCTGGAAGGGAGAACCTCCTGGATTTTCTCGTGTTGCGGCACGTCTTCTCGAGTTACGACGGGGACCTAAGGGACCCGCTCTGGTGGCCTCAGGAAAGGTCAGTCCCCATGCGAGTTGCTAGGGGACCTCTCGGGATTCCTCTCCCGTCCATGCCGGGGCCTCAGTCCTTGTGTGGAGTCGGGGCCGGAACCTGAGGATTCCTCTCAGGTGTTGCCATGGATCTTGGGGTGCTTCTGAGTCTCCCCAGGGGAGTCAGGCCTCGTCTCGAGTGGGGGCATGCACGTGCGCTTTCCTCCCGAGCTGCAGCAGTAGTGTCACGCTTCCTGTCACGTGGATCAAGGGATCTGTGGCTTTCCCTCGAGGCTGTCCCTCGAGGCTTTCCCACGAGGCTTTCCCACAGGGCTGTGCCACGTGCCACCTTGGTGTGAGTCGATCCTCGGCGTGAAAGACGAGCCGGTGAAGGGAAAAGAGGTTCCTCTGGAATGGACTGAGACATCTGGGGGACTCTTGGAATGGTGGCACGACCCTGGAGTTCCTCTCGCCGTACCTGTTGAGAGGGCCTCCCCTTGAGATGCGACGGGAACGCCGGGAAATCTTTCCCGACGAAGCAGGGAAAGGATGCCTCATCTCGAGCTACGAGGCGGAAACGGGGCTCCTCTGGATGTGGGCGGGCCCCTCGTGATTCCTCTCGAGTGGAGACGGCTAGGTCGGGGAACTTCTTGATTTGCACCAAGGGTGTGAAGGACCCTTTCGAAGTTCCAGAGGTGAGGTGTGATCAGCCTCGAGACGCCTCAGAGGAAATGGGCCTCATCTCGCCTGGAGGGGAGAACCTCCTGGATTTTCTCGAGTTGCGGCAGGTCTTCTCGAGTTACGACGGGGACCTCAGGGACCCGCTCTGGTGGCCTCAGGAAAGGCCAGTCCCCATGCGAGTTGCTAGGGGACCTCTCGGGATTCCTCTCCCATCCATGCCGGGGCCTCAGTCCTTGTGTGGAGTCGGGGCCGGAACCTGAGGATTCCTCTCCAGTGTTGCCATGGATCTTGGGGTGCTTCTGAGTCTCCCCAGGGGAGTCAGGCCTCGTCTAGAGTGGGGGCATGCACGTGCGCTTTCCTCCCGAGCTGCAGCAGTAGTGTCACGCTTCCTGTCACGTGGATCAAGGGATCTGTGGCTTTCCCTCGAGGCTGTCCCTCGAGGCTTTCCCACGAGGCTTTCCCACAGGGCTGTGCCACGTGCCACCTTGGTGTGAGTCGATCCTCGGCGTGAAAGACGAGCCGGTGAAGGGAAAAGAGGTTCCTCTGGAATGGACTGAGACATCTGGGGGACTCTTGGAATGGTGGCACGACCCTGGAGTTCCTCTCGCCGTTCCTGTTGAGAGGGCCTCCTCTTGAGATGCGACGGGAACGCCGGGAACTCTTTCCCGACGAAGCAGGGAAAGGATCCCTCATCTCGAGCTACGAGGCGGAAACGGGGCTCCTCTTGATGTGGGCGGGACCCTCGTGATTCCTCTCGAGTGGAGACGGCTAGGTCGGGGAACTTCTTGATTTGCACCAAGGGTGTGAAGGACCCTTTCGAAGTTCCAGAGGTGAGGTGTGATCAGCCTCGAGACGCCTCAGCGGAAATGGGCCTCATCTCGCCTGGAGGGGAGAACCTCCTGGATTTTCTCGAGTTGCGGCAGGTCTTCTCGAGTTACGACGGGGACCTCAGGGACCCGCTCTGGTGGCCTCAGGAAAGGCCAGTCCCCATGCGAGTTGCTAGGGGACCTCTCGGGATTCCTCTCCCATCCATGCCGGGGCCTCAGTCCTTGTGTGGAGTCGGGGCCGGAACCTGAGGATTCCTCTCCAGTGTTTCCATGGATCTTGGGGTGCTTCTGAGTCTCCCCAGGGGAGTCAGGCCTCGTCTCGAGTGGGGACATGCACGTGCGCTTTCCTCCCGAGCTGCAGCAGTAGTGTCACGCTTCCTGTCACGTGGATCAAGGGATCTGTGGCTTTCCCTCGAGGCTGTCCCTCGAGGTTTTCCCACAAGGGTTTCCCACAGGGCTTTGCCACGTGCCACCTTGGTGTGAGTCGATCCTCGGCGTGAAAGACGAGCCGGTGAAGGGAAAAGAGGTTCCTCTGGAATGGACTGAAACATCTGGGGGACTCTTGGAATGGTGGCAGGACCCTGGAGTTCCTCTCGCCGTTCCTGTTGAGAGGGCCTCCTCTTGAGATGCGACGGGAACGCCGGGAACTCTTTCCCGACGAAGCAGGGAAAGGATCCCTCATCTCGAGCTACGAGGCGGAAACGGGGCTCCTCTAGATGTGGATGGGACCCTCGTGATTCCTCTCGAGTGGAGACGGGTATGTCGGGGACCTTCTTGATTTGCACCAAGGGTGTGAAGGAGCCTTTCGAAGTTCCAGAGGGGAGGTGTGATCAGCCTCGAGACGCCTCATCGGAAATGGGCCTCATCTCGCCTGGAGGGGAGAACCTCCTGGATTTTCTCGAGTTGCGGCAGGTCTTCTCGAGTTACGACGGGGACCTCAGGGACCCGCTCTGGTGGCCTCAGGAAAGGCCAGTTCCCATGGAAGTTGCTAGGGGACCTCTCGGGATTCCTCTCCCGTCCATGCCGGGGCCTCAGTCCTTGTGTGGAGTCGGGGCCGGAACCTGAGGATTCCTCTCCAGTGTTGCCATGGATCTTGGGGTGCTTCTGAGTCTCCCCAGGGGAGTCAGGCCTCGTCTCGAGTGGGGGCATGCACGTGCGCTTTCCTCCCGAACTGCAGCAGTAGTGTCACGCTTCCTGTCACGTGGATCAAGGGATCTGTGGCTTTCCCTCGAGGCTGTCCCTCGAGGCTTTCCCACGAGGCTTTCCCACATGGCTGTGCCACGTGCCACCTTGGTGTGAGTCGATCCTCGGCGTGAAAGACGAGCCGGTGAAGGGAAAAGAGGTTCCTCTGGAATGGACTGAGACATCTGGGGGACTCTTGGAATGGTGGCACGACCCTGGAGTTCCTCTCACCGTTCCTGTTGAGAGGGCCTCCTCTTGAGATGCGAAAGGAAAGCCGGGAACTCTTTTCCGACGAAGCAGGGAAAGGATCCCTCATCTCGAACTACGAGGCGGAAACGGGGCTCCTCTGGATGTGGGCGGGACCCTCGTGTTTCCTCTTGAGTGGAGACGGGTATGTCGGGGAACTTCTTGATTTGCACCAAGGGTGTGAAGGACCCTTTCGAAGTTCCAGAGGTGAGGTGTGATCAGCCTCGAGACGCCTCAGCGGAAATGGGCCTCATCTAGCCTGGAAGGGAGAACCTCCTGGATTTTCTCGTGTTGTGGCACGTCTTCTCGAATTGCGACGGGGACCTCAGGGACCCGCTCTGGTGGCCTCAGGAAAGGTCAGTCCCCATGCGAGTTGCTAGGGGACCTCTCGGGATTCCTCTCCCGTCCATGCCGGGGCCTCAGTCCTTGTGTGGTGTCGGGGCCGGAACCTGAGGATTCCTCTCCAGTGTTGCCATGGATCTTGGGGTGCTTCTGAGTCTCCCCAGGGGACTCAGGCCTCGTCTCGAGTGGGGACATGCACGTGCGCTTTCCTCCCGAGCTGCAGCAGTAGTGTCACGCTTCCTGTCACGTGGATCAAGGGATCTGTGGCTTTCCCTCGAGGCTGTCCCTCGAGGCTTTCCCACGAGGCTTTCCCACAGGGCTGTGCCACGTGCCACCTTGGTGTGAGTCGATCCTCGGCGTGAAAGACGAGCCGGTGAAGGGAAAAAAGGTTCCTCTGGAATGGACTGAGACATCTGGGGGACTCATGGAATGGTGGCACGACCCTGGAGTTCCTCTCGCCGTTCCTGTTGAGAGGGCGTCCTCTTGAGATGCGACGGGAATGCCGGGAACTCTTTCCCGACGAAGCAGGGAAAGGATCCCTCATCTCGAGCTACGAGGCAGAAACGGGGCTCCTCTGGATGTGGACGGGACACTCGTGATTCCTCTCGGGGGGGAGACGGGTATGTCGGGGAACTTCTTGATTTGCACCAAGGGTGTGAAGGACCCTTTCGAAGTTCCAGAGTTGAGGAGTGATCAGCCTCGAGACGCCTCAGCGGAAATGGGCCTCATCTCGCCTGCAGGGGAGAACCTCCTAGATTTTCTCGAGTTGCGGCAGGTCTTCTCGAGTTACGACGGGGACCTCAGGGACCCGCTCTGGTGGCCTCAGGAAAGGCCAGTCCCCATTCGAGTTGCTAGGGGACCTCTCGGGATTCCTCTCCCGTCCATGCCGGGGCCTCAGTCCTTGTGTGGAGTCGGGGCCGGAACATGAGGATTCCTCTCAGGTGTTTCCATGGATCTTGGGGTGCTTCTGAGTCTCCCCAGGGGAGTCAGGCCTCGTCTTGAGTGGGGGCATGCACGTGCGCTTTCCTCCCGAGCTGCAGCAGTAGTGTCACGCTTCCTGTTACGTGGATCAAGGGATCTGTGGCTTTCCCTCGAGGCTGTCCCTCGAGGCTTTCCCACGAGGCTTTCCCACAGGGCTGTGCCACGTGCCACCTTGGTGTGAGTCGATCCTCGGCGTGAAAGACGAGCCGGTGAAGGGAAAAGAGGTTCCTCTGGAATGGACTGAGACATCTGGGGGACTCTTGGAATGGTGGCACGACCCTGGAGTTCCTCTCTCCGTTCCTGTTGAGAGGGCCTCCTCTTGAGATGCGACGGGAACGCCGGGAACTCTTTCCCGACGAAGCAGGGAAAGGATCCCTCATCTCGAGCTACGAGGCGGAAACGGGGCTCCTCTGGATGTGGGCGGGACCCTCGTGATTCCTCTCGAGTGGAGACGGGTATGTCGGGGAACTTCTTGATTTGCACCAAGGGTGTGAAGGACCCTTTCGAAGTTCCAGAGGTGAGGTGTGATCAGCCTCGAGACGCCTCAGCGGAAATTGGCCTCATCTCGCCTGCAGGGGAGAACCTCCTGGATTTTCTCGAGTTGCGGCAGGTCTTCTCGAGTTACGACGGGGACCTCAGGGACCCGCTCTGGTGGCCTCAGGAAAGGCCAGTCCCCATGCGAGTTGCTAGGGGACCTCTCGGGATTCCTCTCCCGTCCATGCCGGGGCCTCAGTCCTTGTGTGGAGTCGGAGCCGGAACCTGAGGATTCCTCTCAGGTGTTGCCATGGATCTTGGGGTGCTTCTGAGTCTCCCCAGGGGAGTCAGGCCTCGTCTCGAGTTGGGGCATGCACGTGCGCTTTCCTCCCGAGCTGCAGCAGTAGTGTCACGCTTCCTGTTACGTGGATCAAGGGATCTGTGGCTTTCCCTCGAGGCTGTCCCTCGAGGCTTTCCCACGAGGCTTTCCCACAGGGCTGTGCCACGTGCCACCTTGGTGTGAGTCGATCCTCGGCGTGAAAGACGAGCCGGTGAAGGGAAAAGAGGTTCCTCTGGAATGGACTGAGACATCTGGGGGACTCTTGGAATGGTGGCACGACCCTGGAGTTCCTCTCGCCGTTCCTGTTGAGAGGGCCTCCTCTTGAGATGCGACGGGAACGCCGGGAACTCTTTTCCGACGAAGCAGGGAAAGGATCCCTCATCTCGAGCTATGAGGCGGAAACGGGGCTCCTCTGGATGTGGGCGGGACCCTCGTGATTCCTCTCGAGTGGAGACGGGTATGTCGGGGAACTTCTTGATTTGCACCAAGGGTGTGAAGGACCCTTTCGAAGTTCCAGAGGTGAGGTGTGATCAGCCTCGAGACGCCTCAGCGGAAATTGGCCTCATCTCGCCTGGAGGGGAGAACCTCCTGGATTTTCTCGAGTTGCGGCAGGTCTTCTCGAGTTACGACGGGGACCTCAGGGACCCGCTCTGGTGGCCTCAGGAAAGGCCAGTCCCCATGCGAGTTGCTAGGGGACCTCTCGGGATTCCTCTCCCGTCCATGCCGGGGCCTCAGTCCTTGTGTGGAGTCGGGGCCGGAACCTGAGGATTCCTCTCCAGTGTTGCCATGGATCTTGGGGTGCTTCTGAGTCTCCCCAGGGGAGTCAGGCCTCGTCTCGAGTGGGGGCATGCACGTGCGCTTTCCTCCCGAGCTGCAGCAGCAGTGTCACGCTTCCTGTCACGTGGATATAGGGATCTGTGGCTTTCCCTCGAGGCTGTCCCTCGAGGCTTTCCCACGAGGCTTTCCCACAGGGCTGTGCCACGTGCCACCTTGGTGTGAGTCGATCCTCGGCGTGAAAGACGAGCCCGTGAAGGGAAAATAGGTTCCTCTGGATTGGACTGAGACATCTGGGGGACTCTTGGAATGGTGGCACGACCCTGGAGTTCCTCTCGCCGTTCCTGTTGAGAGGGCCTCCTCTTGAGATGCGACGGGAAGGCCGGGAACTCTTTCCCGACGAAGCAGGGAAAGGATCCCTCATCTCGAGCTACGAGGCGGAAACGGGGCTACTCTGGATGTGGGCGGGACCCTCGTGATTCCTCTCGAGTGGAGACGGGTATGTCGGGGAACTTCTTGATTTGCACCAAGGGTGTGAAGGAGCCTTTCGAAGTTCCAGAGGGGAGGTGTGATCAGCCTCGAGACGCCTCAGCGGAAATGGGCCTCATCTCGCCTGGAGGGGAGAACCTCCTGGATTTTCTCGAGTTGCGGCAGGTCTTCTCGAGTTACGACGGGGACCTCAGGGACCCGCTCTGGTGGCCTCAGGAAGGGCCAGTCCCCATGCGAGTTGCTAGGGGACCTCTCGGGATTCCTCTCCCGTCCATGCCGGTGCCTCAGTCCTTGTGTGGAGTCTGGGCCGGAACCTGAGGATTCCTCTCCAGTGTTGCCATGGATCTTGGGGTGCTTCTGAGTCTCACCAGGGGAGTCAGGCCTCGTCTCGAGTGGGGGCATGCACGTGCGCTTTCCTCCCGAACTGCAGCAGTAGTGTCACGCTTCCTGTCACGTGGATCAAGGGATCTGTGGCTTTCCCTCGAGGCTGTCCCTCGAGGCTTTCCCACGAGGCTTTCCCACACGGCTGTGCCACGTGCCACCTTGGTGTGAGTCGATCCTCGGCGTGAAAGACGAGCCGGTGAAGGAAAAAGAAGTTCCTCTGGAATGGACTGAGACATCTGGGGGCTCTTGGAATGGTGGCACGACCCTGGAGTTCCTCTCGCCTTTCCTGTTGAGAGGGCCTCCTCTTGAGATGCGACGGGAACGCCGGGAACTCTTTCCCGACGAAGCAGGGAAAGGATCCCTCATCTCGAGCTACGAGGCGGAAACGGGGCTCCTCTGGATGTGGGCGGGACCCACGTGATTCCTCTCGAGTGGAGACAGCTAGGTCGGGGAACTTCTTGATTTGCACCAAGGGTGTGAAGGACCCTTTCGAAGTTCCAGAGGCGAGGTGTGATCAGCCTCGAGACGCCTCAGCGGAAATGGGCCTCATCTCGCCTGGAGGGGAGAACCTCCTGGATTTTCTCGAGTTCGGCAGGTCTTCTCGAGTTACGACGGGGACCACAGGGACCCGCTCTGGTGGCCTCAGGAAAGGCCAGTCCCCATGCGAATTGCAAGGGGACCTCTCGGGATTCCTCTCCCGTCCATGCCGGGGCCTCAGTCCTTGTTTGGAGTCCGGGCCGGATCCTGAGGATTCCTCTCCAGTGATTCCATGGATCTTTTGTTGTGCTTCTGAGACTCCCCAGGGGAGTCAGGCCTCGTCTCGAGTGGGGGCATTCACGTGCGCTTTCCTCCCGAGCTGCAGCAGTAGTGTCACGCTTCCTGTCACGTGGATCAAGGGATCTGTGGCTTTCCCTCGAGGCTGTCCCTCGAGGCTTTCCCACGAGGCTTTCCCACAGGGTTGTGCCACGTGCCACCTTGGTGTGAGTCGATCCTCGGCGTGAAAGACGAGCCGGTGAAGGGAAAAGAGGTTCCCTTGGAATGGACTGAGACATCTGGGGGACTCTTGGAATGGTGGCACGACCCTGGAGTTCCTCTCGCCGTTCCTGTTGAGAGGGCCTCCTCTTGAGATGCGACGGGAACGCCGGGAACTCTTTCCCGACGAAGCAGGGAAAGGATCCCTCATCTCGAGCTACGATGCGGAAACGGGGCTCCTCTGGATGTGGGTGGGACCCTCTTGATTCTTCTCGAGGGGAGACGGGTATGTCGGGGAACTTCTTGATTTGCACCAAGGTTGTGAAGGACCCTTTCGAAGTTCCAGAGGTGAGGTGTGATCAGCCTCGAGACGCCTCAGCGGAAATGGGCCTCATCTCGACTGGAGGGGAGAACCTCCTGGATTTTCTCGAGTTGCGGCAGGTTTTCTCGAGTTACGACGGGGACCTCAGGGACCCGCTCTGGTGGCCTCAAGAAAGGCCAGTCCTCGTGCGAGTTGCTAGGGGCCATCTCGGGATTCCTCTCCCGTCCATGCCGGGGCCTAAGACCTTGTGTGGAGTCGGGGCCGAACCTGAGGATTCCTCTCCAGTGTTGCCATGGATCTTGGGGTGATTCTGAGACTCCCGAGGGGAGTCAGGCCCCGTCTCGAGTGGGTGAATCCACGTGTGCTTCCCTCCCGAGCTGCAGCAGTAGTGTCACGCTTCCTGTCATGTGGATCAAGGGATCTGTGGCTTTCCCTCGAGGCTTTCCCACGAGGCTTTCCCACAGGGCTGTGCCACGTGCCACCTTGTTGTGAGTCGATCCTCGGCGAGAAAGACGAGCCGGTGAAGGGAAAAGCGGTTCCCTTGGAATGGACTGAGACATCTGGGGGACTCTTGGAATGGTGGCACGACCCTGGATTTCCTCTCGCCATTCCTGTTGAGAGGCCCTCCTCTTGAGATGCGACGGGAACGCCGGGAACTCTTTCCCGACGAAGGAGGGAAAGGATCCCTCATCTCGAGCTACGAGGCGGAAACGGGGCTCCTCTGGATGTGGGCGGGACCCACGTGATTCCTCTCGAGTGGAGACAGGTATGTCGGGGAAGTTCTTGATTTGCACCAAGGGTGTGAATGAGCCTTTCGAAGTTCCAGAGGTGAGGTGTGATCAGCCTCGAGACGCCTCAGCGGAAATGGGCCTCATCTCGCCTGGAGGGGAGAACCTCCTGGATTTTCTCGAGTTGCGGCAGGTCTTCTCGAGTTGCGACGGGGACCTCAGGGACCCGCTCTGGTGGCCTCAGGAAAGGCCAGTCCCCATGCGAGTTGCTAGGGGACCTCTCGGGATTCCTCTCCCGTCCATGCCGGGGCCTCAGTCCTTGTGTGGAGTCGGGGCCGGAACCTGAGGATTCCTCTCCATTGTTGCCATAGATCTAGGGGTGCTTCTGAGTCTCCCCAGGGGAGTCAGGCCTTGTCTCGAGTGGGGGCATGCACGTGCGCTTTCCTCCTGAGCTGCAGCAGTAGTGTCACGCTTCCTGACACGTGGATCAAGGGATCTGTGGCTTTCCCTCGAGGCTGTCCCTCGAGGCTTTCCCACGAAGCTTTCCCACAGGGCTGTGCCACGTGCCACCTTGGTGTGAGTCGTACCTCGGCATGAAATTCGAGCCGGTGTAGGGAAAAGAGGTTCCTCTGGTATGGACTGAGACATCTGGGGGACTCTTGGAATGGTGGCACGACCCTGGAGTTCCTCTCGCCGTTCCTTTTGAGAGGGCCTCCTCTTGAGAGGCGACGGGAACGCCGGGAACTCTTTCCCGACGAAGCAGGGAAAGAATCCCTCATCTCGAGCTACGAGGCTTAAACGGGGCTCCTCTGGATGTGGGCGGAACCCTCGTGTTTCCTCTCAAGGGGAGACGGGTATGTCGGGGAACTTCTTGATTTGCACCAAGGGTGTGAAGGACCCTGTCGAAGTTCCAGAAGTGAGGTGTGATTAGCCTCTAGACGCCTCAGCGGAAATGGGCCTCATCTCGCCTGGAGGGGAGAACCTCCTGGATTTTCTCGAGTTGCGGCTGGTCTGCTCGAGTTACGACGGGGACGTCAGGGACCCGCTCTGGTGGCCTCAGGAAAGGCCATTCCCCATGCGAGTTGCTAGGGGACCTCTCGGGATTCCTCTCCCGTCCATGCCGGGGCCTCAGTCCTTGTGTGGAGTTGGGACCGGAACCAGAGGATTCCTCTCCAGTGTTGCCATGGATCTTGGGGTGCTTCTGAGTCTCCCCAGGGGAGTCAGGCCTCGTCTCGAGTGGGGGCATGCACGTGCGCTTTCCTCCCGAGCTGCAGCAGTAGTGTCACGCTTCCTGTCACGTGGATCAAGGGATCTGTGGCTTTCCCTCGAGGCTGTCCCTCGAGGCTTTCCCACGAGGCTTTCCCACAGGGCTGTGCCACGTGCCACCTTGGTGTGAGTCGATCCTCGGCGTGAAAGACGAGCCGGTGAAGGGAATAGAGGTTCCTCTGGAATGGACTGAGACATCTGGGGGACTCTTGGAATGGTGGCACGACCCTGGAGTTCCTCTCGCCGTTCCTGTTGAGAGGGCCTCCTCTTGAGATGCGACGGGAATGCCGGGAACTCTTTCCCGACGAAGCAGGGAAAGGATCCCTCATCTCGAGCTAGGAGGCGGAAACGGGGCTCCTCTGGATGTGGGCGGGACCCTCGTGATTCCTCTCGAGTGGAGACGGGTATGTCGGGGAACTTCTTGATTTGCACCAGGGGTGTGCAGGAGCCTTTCGAAGTTCCAGAGGTGAGGTGTGATCTGCCTCGAGACGCCTCAGTGGAAATGGGCCTCATCTCGCCTGGAGGGGAGAACCTCCTGGATTTTCTCGAGTTGCGGCAGGTCTTCTCTAGTTACGACGGGGACCTCAGGGACCCGCTCTGGTGGCCTCAAGAAAGGCCAGTCCCCGTGCGAGTTGCTAGGGGCTATCTCGGGATTCCTCTCCCGTCCATGCCGGGGCCTAAGTCCTTGTGTGGAGTCGGGGCCGAACCTGAGGATTCCTCTCCAGTGTTGCCATGGATCTTGGGGTGCTTCTGAGTTTCCCGAGGGGAGTGAGGCCTCGTCTCGAGTGGGGGCATGCACGTGCGCTTCCCTCCCGAGCTGCACCAGTAGTGTCACGCTTCCTGTCACGTGGATCAAGGGATCTGTGGCTTTCCCTCGAGGCTGTCCTTCGAGGCTGTCCCACGAGGCTTTCCCACAGGGCTGTGCCACGTGCCACCTTGGTGTGAGTCGATCCTCGGCGTGAAAGACGAGCCGGTGAAGGGAAAAGAGGTTCCTCTGGAATGGACTGAGACATCTGGGGGACTCTTGGAATGCTGGCACTACCATGGAGTTCCTCTCGCCGCTCCTGTTCAGAGGGCCTCCTCTTGAGATGCGACGGGAACGCCGGGAACTATTTCCCGACGAAGCAGGGAAAGGATGCCTCATCTCGAGCTACGAGGCGGAAACGGGGCTCCTCTGGATGTGGGCGGGACCCACGTGATTCCTCTCGAGCGGAGACGGGTATGTCGGGGAACTTCTTGATTTGCACCAAGGGTGAGAAGGAGCCTTTCGAAGTTCAAGAGGTGAGGTGTGATCAGCCTCGAGACGCCTCAGCGAAAATGGGCCTCATCTCGCCTGGAGGGGAGAACCTCCTGGATTTTCTCGAGTTGCGGCAGGTCTTCTCGAGTTACGACGCGGACCTCAGGGACCCGCTCTGGTGGCCTCAAGAAAGGCCAGTCCCCATTCGAGTTGCTAGGGGACCTCTCGGGATTCCTCTCCCGTCCATGCCGGGGCCTCAGTTGTTGTGTGGAGTCGGGGCCGGAACCTGAGGATTCCTCTCCAGTGTTGCCATGGATCTTGGGGTGCTTCTGAGTCTCCCCAGGGGAGTCAGGCCTCGTCTCGAGTGGGGGCATGCACGTGCGCTTTCCTCCCGAGCTACAGCAATAGTGTCACTCTTCCTGTCACATGGATCAAGGGATCTGTGGCTTTCCCTCGAGGCTGTCCCTCGAGGCTTTCGCACGAGGCTTTCCCACAGGGCTGTGCCACGTGCCACCTTGGTGTGAGTCGTACCTCGCCGTGAAAGTCGAGCCGATGTAGGGAAAAGAGGTTCCTCTGGTATGGACTGAGACATCTGGGGGACTCTTGGAATGGTGGCACGACCCTGGAGTTCCTCTCGCCGTTCCTGTTGAGAGGGCCTCCTCTTGAGAGGCGACGGGAACGCCGGGAACTCTTTCCCGACGAAGCAGGGAAAGGATCCCTCATCTCGAGCTACGAGGCGGAAACGGGGCTCCTCTGGATGTGGGCGGAACGCTCGTGTTTCCTCTCGAGGGGAGACGGGTATGTCGGGAAACTTCGTGATTTGCACCAAGGGCGTGAAGGACCCTTTCGAAGTTCCAGAGGTGAGGTGTGATCAGCCTCGAGACCCCTCAGCGGAAATGGGCCTCATCTCTCCTGGAGGGGAGAACCTCCTGGATTTTCTCGAGTTGCGGCAGGTCTTCTCGAGTTACGACGGGGACCTCAGGGACCCGCTCTGGTGGCCTCAGGAAAGGCCAGTCCCCATGCGAGTTGCTAGGGGACCTCTCGGGATTCCTCTCCCGTCCATGCCGGGGCCTCAGTCCTTGTGTGGAGTCGGGGCCGGAACCTGAGGATTCCTCTCCAGTGTTGCCATGGATCTTGGGGTGCTTCTGAGTCTCACGAGGGGAGTCAGGCCTCGTCTCGATTGGGGGTATGCACGTGCGCTTCCCTCCCGAGCTGCAGCAGTAGTGTCACGCTCCCTGTCACGTGGATAAAGGAATCTGTGGCTTTCCCTCGAGGCTGTCCCTCGAGGCTTTCCCACGAGGCTTTCCCACAGGGCTGTGCCACGTGCCACCTTGGTGTGAGTCGATCCTCGGCGTGAAAGACAAGCCGGTGAAGGGAAAAGAGGTTCCTCTGGAATGGACTGAGACATCTGGGGGACTCTTGGAATGCTGGCACGACCCTGGAGTTCCTCTCGCCGCTCCTGTTCAGAGGGCCTCCTCTTGAGATGTGACGGGAACGCCGGGAACTCTTTCCCGACGAAGCAGGGAAAAGATCCCTCATCTCGAGCTACGAGGCGGAAACGGGGCTCCTCTGGATGTGGGCGGGACCCTCGTGATTCCTCTCGAGTGGAGACGGGTATGTCGGGGAACTTCTTGATTTGCACCAAGGGTGTGAAGGACCCTTTCGAAGTTCCAGAGGTGAGGTGTGATCAACCTCGAGACGCTTCTGCGGAAATGGGCCTCATCTCGCCTGGAGGGGAGAACCTCCTGGATTTTCTCGAGTTGCGGCAGGTCTTCTCGAGTTACGACGGGGACCTCAGGGACCCGCTCTGGTGGCCTCAGGAAAGGCCAGTCCCCATGCGAGTTTCTGGGGAACTCTCGGGATTCCTCTCCCGTCCATGCCGGGGCCTCAGTCCTTGTGTGGAGTCGGGGCCGGAACCTGAGGATTCCTCTCCAGTGTTGCCATGGATCTAGGGGTGCTTCTGAGTCTCCTCAGGGGAGTCAGGGCTCGACTCGAGTGGGGGCATGCACGTGCGCTTTCCTCCCGAGCTGCAGCAGTAGGGTCACGCTTCCTGTCACGTGGATCAAGGGATCTGTAGCTTTCCCTCGATGCTTTCCCTCGAGGCTTTATCACGAGGCTTTCCCACAGGTCTGTGCCAAGTGCCACCTTAGTGTGAGTCGATCCTCGGCGTGAAAGACGAGCTGGTGAAGGGAAAAGAGGTTCCTCTTGAATGGACTGAGACATCTGGGGGACTCTTGGAATGGTGGCACGACCCTAGAGTTCCTCTCGCCGTTCCTGTTCAGAGGGCCTCCTCTTGAGATGCGACGGGAGCACCAGGAATTCTTTCCCGACGAAGCAGGGAAAGGATCCCTCACCTAGAGCTACGAGGCGGAAACGGGTCTCCTCTGGATGTGGGCGGGACCCTCGTGTTTCCTCTCGAGTGGAGACGGGTATGTCGTGGAACTTCTTGAGTTGCACCAAGGGTGTGAAGGACCCTTTCGACGTTCCAGAGGTGAGGTGTGATAAGCCCCGAGAAGCCTCTGCGGAAATGGGCCTCATCTCGCCTGCAGGGGAGAACCTCCTGGATATTCTCGAGTTGCCGCAGGTCTTCTCGAGTTACGACTGGGACCTCAGAGACCCGCTCTGGTATCCTCAGGAAGGGCCAGTCCCCATGCGAGTTGCTAGGGGCCATCTCGGGATTCATCTCCCGTCGATGCCGGGGACTAAGACCTTGTGTGGAGTAGGGGCCAGAAACTGAGGATTCCTTTCCAGGGATGACATGGATTTTGGGGTGCCTCTGAGTCTCCCCAGGGGAGTCAGGCGGCGTCTCGAGTGGGGGCATGCACGTGCGCTTCCCTCCCGAGCTGCAGCAGTAGGGTCAGGCTTCCTGTCACGTGGATCAAGGGATCTGTGGCTTTCCCTCGTGGCTTTCCCTCGAGGCTTTCCCACGAGGCTTTCCCACAGGGCTGTGCCAATTGCCACCTTGGTGTGAGTCGATCCTCGGCGTGAAAGACGAGCTGGTGAAGGGAAAAGAGGTTGCTCTGGAATGGACTGAGACATCTGGGGGACTCTTGGAGTGCTGGCACGACCATGGAGTTCCTCTCGCCGTTCCTGTTGAGAGGGCCTCCTCTTGAGATGCGACGGGAACGCCGGGAATTCTTTCCCGACGAAGCAGGGAAAGGATCCCTCACCTCGAGCTACGAGGCGGAAACGGGGCTCCTCTGGATGTGGGCGGACCCTCGTGTTTCCTCTCGAGTGGAGACCGGTATGTCGGGGAACTTCTTGATTTTCACCAAGGGTGTGAAGGACTCTTTCGAAGTTCCAGAGGGGAGGTGTGGTCAGCCTCGAGACGCCTCAGCGGAAATGGGCCTCATCTCGCCTGGAGGGGAGAACCTCCTGGATTTTCTTGAGTTGCGGCAGGTCTTCTCGAGTTACGACGGGGACCACAGGGACCCGCTCTGGTGGCCTCAGGAAAGGCCAGTCCCCATGCGAGTTGCTAGGGGACCTCTCGGGATTCCTCTCCCGTCCATGCCGGGGCCTCAGTCCTTGTGTGGAGTCGGGGCCGGAACCTGAGGATTCCTCTCCAGTGTTGCCATGGATCTTGGGGTGCTTCTGAGTCTCCCCAGGGGAGTCAGGCCTCGTCTCGAGTGGGGGCATGCACGTGCGCATTCCTCCCGAGCTGCAGCAGTAGTGTCACGCTTCCTGTCACGTGGATCAAGGGATCTGTGGCTTTCCCTCGAGTCTGTCCCTCGAGGCTTTCCCACGAGGCTTTCCCACAGGGCTGTGCCACGTGCCACCTTGGTGTGAGTCGATCCTCGGCGTGAAAGACGAGCCGGTGAAGGGAAAAGAGGTTCCTCTGGAATGGACTGAGACATCTGGGGGACTCTTGGAATGGTGGCACGAACCTGGAGTTCCTCTCGCCGTTCCTGTTGAGAGGGCCTCCTCTTGAGATGCGACGGGAACGCCGGGAAATCTTTCCCGACGAAGCAGCGAAAAGATCCCTCATCTCGAGCTACGAGGCGGAAACGGGGCTCCTCTGGATGTGGGCAGGACCCTCGTGATTCCTCTCGAGTGGAGACGGGTATGTCGGAGAACTTCTTGATTTGCACCAAGGGTGTGAAGGACCCTTTCGAAGTTCCAGAGGGGAGGTGTGGTCAGCCTCGAGACGCCTCAGCGGAAATGGGCCTCATCTCTCCTGGAGGGAAGAACCTCCTGGATTTTCTCGAGTTGCGGCAGGTCTTCTCGAGTTACGACTGGGACCTCAGGGACCCGCTCTGGTCGCCTCAGGAAAGGCCAGTCCCCATTCGAGTTGCTAGGGGACCTCTCGGGATTACTCTCCCGTCCATGCCGGGGCCTCAGTCCTTGTGTGGAGTCGGGGCCGTAACCTGAGGATTCCTCTCCAGTGTTGCCATGGATCTTGGGGTGCTTCTGAGTCTCCCCAGGGGAGTCAGGCCTCGTCTCGAGTGGGGGCATGCACGTGCGCTTTCCTCCTGAGCTGCAGCAGTAGTGTCACGTTTCCTGTCACGTGGATCAAGGGATCTGTGGCTTTCCCTCGAGGCTGTCCCTCGAGGCTTTCCCACGAGGCTTTCCCACAGGGCTGTGCCAGGTGCCACCTTGGTGTGAGTCGATCCTCGGCGTGAAAGACGAGCCGGTGAGGGGAAAAGAGGTTCCTCTGGAATGGACTGAGACATCTGGGGGACTCTTTGAATGGTGGCACGACCCTGGAGTTCCTCTCGCCGTTCCTGTTGAGAGGGCCTCCTCTTGAGATGCGACGGGAACGCCGGGAACTCTTTCCCGACGAAGCAGGGAAAGGATCCCTCATCTCGAGCTACGAGGCGGAAACGGGGCTCCTCTGGATGTGGGCGGGACCCTCGTGATTCCTCTCGAGTGGAGACGGCTAGGTCGGGGAACTTCTTGATTTGCACCAAGGGTGTGAAGGAGCCTTTCGAAGTTCCAGAGGTGAGGTGTGATCAGCCTCGAGACGCCTCAGCGGAAATGGGCCTCATCTCGCCTGGAGGGGAGAACCTCCTGGATTTTCTCGAGTTGCGGCAGGTCTTCTCGAGTTACGACGGGGACCTCAGGGACCCGCTCTGGTGGCCTCAGGAAAGGCCAGTCCCCATGCGAGTTGCTAGGGGACGTCTCGGGATTCCTCTCCCGTCCATGCCGGGGCCTCAGTCCTTGTGTGGAGTCGGGGCTGGAACCTGAGGATTCCTCTCCAGTATTGCCATGGATCTTGGGGAGCTTCTGAGTCTACACAGGGAAGTCAGGCGGCGTCTCGAGTGGGGGCATGCACGTGCGCTTTCCTCCCGAGCTGCAGCAGTAGTGTCACGCTTCCTGTCACGTGGATCAAGGGATCTGTGGCTTTCCCTCGAGGCTGTCCCTCGAGGCTTTCCCACGAGGCTTTCCCACAGGGCTGTGCCACGTGCCACCTTGGTGTGAGTCGATCCTCGGTGTGAAAGACGAGCCGGTGAAGGGAAAAGAGTTTCCTCTGGAATGGACTGAGATATCTGGGGGACTCTTGGAATGGTGGCACGACCCTGGAGTTCCTCTCGCCGTTCCTGTAGAGAGGGCCTCCTCTTGAGATGCGACGGGAACGCCGGGAACACTTTCCCGACGAAGCAGGGAAAGGATCCCTCATCTCGAGCTACGAGGCGGAAACGGGGCTCCTCTGGATATGGGCGGGACCCTCGTGATTCCTCTCGAGTGGAGACGGGTATGTCGGAGAACTTCTTGATTTGCACCAAGGGTGTGAAGGAGCCTTTCGAAGTTCCAGAGGGGAGGTGTGATCAGCCTCGAGATGCCTCTGCGGAAATGGGCCTCATCTCGCCTGGAGGGGAGAACCTCCTGGATTTTCTCGAGTTGCGGCAGGTCTTCTCGAGTTACGACGGGGACCTCAGGGACCCGTTCTGGTGGCCTCAGGAAAGGCCAGTCCCCATGCGAGTTGCTAGGGGACCTCTCGGGATTCCTCTGCCGTCCATGCCGGGGCCTCAGTCCTTGTGTGGAGTCGGGGCCAGAACCTGAGGATTCCTCTCCAGTGTTGACATGGATCTTGGGGTGCTTCTGAGTCTCCCCAGGGGAGTCAGGCCCCGTCTCGAGTGGGGGCATGCACGTGCCCTTTCCTCCCGAGCTGCAGCAGTAGTGTCACGCTTCCTGTCACGTGGATCAAGGGATCTGTGGCTTTCCCTCGAGGCTGTCTCTCGAGGCTTTCCCACGAGACTTTCCCACAGGGCTGTGCCACGTGCCACCTTGGTGTGAGTCGATCCTCGGCGTGAAAGACGAGCCGGTGAAGGGAAAAGAGGTTCCTCTGGAATGGACCGAGACATCTGGGGGACTCTTGGAATGGTGGCACGACCCTGGAGTTCCTCTCGCCGTTCCTGTTGAGAGGGCCTCCTCTTGAGTTGCGACGGGAACGCCGGGAACTCTTTCCCGACGAAGCAGGGAAAGGATCCCTCATCTCGAGCTACGAGGCGGAAACGGGGCTCCTCTGGATGTGGGCGGGACCCTCGTGATTCCTCTCGAGTGGAGACGGGTATGTCGGGGAACTTCTTGATTTGCACCAAGGGTGTGAAGGAGCCTTTCGAAGTTCCAGAGGTGAGGTGTGATCAGCCTCGAGACGCCTCAGCGGAAATGGGCCTCATCTCGCCTGGAGGGGAGAACCTCCTGGATTTTCTCGAGTTGGGGCAGGTCTTCTCGAGTTACGACCGGGACCTCAGGGACCCGCTCTGGTCGCCTCAGGAAAGGCCAGTCCCCATGCGAGTTGCTAGGGGACCTCTCGGGATTCCTCTGCCGTCCATGCCGGGGCCTCAGTCCTTGTGTGGAGTCGGGGCCGGCACCTGAGGATTCCTCTCCAGTGTTGCCATGGATCTTGGGGTGCTTTTGAGTCTCCCCAGGGGAGTCAGGCCTCGTCTCGAGTGGGGGTATGCACGTGCGCTTTCCTCCCGAGCTGCAGCAGTAGTGTCACGCTTCCTGTCACGTGGATCAAGGGATCTGTGGCTTTCCCTCGAGGCTGTCCCTCGAGGCTTTCCCACGAGGCTTTCCCACAGGGCTGTGCACGTGCCACCTTGGTGTGAGTCGATCCTCGGCATGAAAGACGAGCCGGTGAAGGGAAAAGAGGTTCCTCTGGAATGGACAGAGACATCTGGGGGACTCTTGGAATGGTGGCACGACCCTGGAGTTCCTCTCGCCGTTCCTGTTGAGAGGGCCTCCTCTTGAGATGCGACGGGAACGCCGGGAACTCTTTCCCGACGACGCAGGGAAAGGATCCCTCATCTCGAGCTACGAGGCGGAAACGGGGCTCCTCTGGATGTGGGCGGGACCCTCGTGATTCCTCTCGAGTGGAGACGGCTATGTCGGGGAACTTCTTGATTTGCACCAAGGGTGTGAAGGAGCCTTTCGAAGTTCCAGAGTTGAGGTGTGATCAGCCTCGAGACGCCTCAGCGGAAATGGGCCTCATCTCGCCTGGAGGGGAGAACCTCCTGGATTTTCTCGAGTTGCGGCTGGTCTTCTCGAGTTACGACGGGGACCTCAGGGACCCGCTCTGGTGGCCTCAGGAAAGGCCAGTCCCCATGCGAGTTGCTAGGGGACCTCTCGGGATTCCTCTCCCGTCCATGCCGGGGCCTCAGTCCTTGTGTGGAGTCGGGGCTGGAACCTGAGGATTGCTCTCCAGTGTTACCATGGATCTTGGGGTGCTTCTGAGTCTCCCCAGGGGAGTCAGGCCTCGTCTCGAGTGGGCACATGCACGTGCGCTTTCCTCCCGAGCTGCAGCAGTAGTGTCACGCTTCCTGTCACGTGGATCAAGGGATCTGTGGCTTTCCCTCGAGGCTGTCCCTCGAGGCTTTCCCACGAGGCTTTCCCACAGGGCTGTGCCACGTGCCACCTTGGTGTGAGTCGATCCTCGGCATGAAAGACGAGCCGGTGAAGGGAAAAGAGGTTCCTCTGGAATGGACTGAGACATCTGGGGGACTCTTGGAATGGTGGCACGACCCTGGAGTTCCTCTCGCCGTTCCTGTTGAGAGGGCCTCCTCTTGAGATGCGACGGGAACGCCGGGAACTCTTTCCCGACGAAGCAGGGAAAGGATCCCTCATCTCGAGCTACGAGGCGGAAACGGGGCTCCTCTGGATGTGGGCGGGAACCTCGTGATTCCTCTCGAGTGGAGACGGGTATGTCGGGGAACTTCTTGATTTGCACCAAGGGTGTGAAGGAGCCTTTCGAAGTTGCAGAGGTGAGATGTGATCAGCCTCGAGACGCCTCAGCAGAAATGAGCCTCATCTCGCCTGGAGGGGAGAACCTCCTGGATTTTGTCGAGTTGCGGCAGGTCTTCTCGAGTTACGACGGGGACCTCAGGGACCCGCTCTGGTGGCCTCAGGAAAGGCCAGTCCCCATGCGAGTTGCTAGGGGGCCTCTCGTGATTCCTCTCCCGTCCATGCCGGGGCCTCAGTCCTTGTGTGGAGTCGGGGCCCGAACCTGAGGATTCCTCTCCAGTGTTGCCATGGATCTTGGGGTGCTTCTGAGTCTCCCCAGGGGAGTCAGGCCTCGTCTCGATTGGGGGCATGCACGTGCGCTTTCCTCCCGAGCTGCAGCAGTAGTGTCACGCTTCCTGTCACGTGGATCAAGGGATCTGTGGCTTTCCCTCGAGGCTGTCCCTCGAGGCTCTCCCACGAGGCTTTCCCACAGGGCTCTGCCACGAGCCACCCTGGTGGGAGTCGATCCTCGGCGTGAAAGACGAGCCGGTGAAGGGAAAAGAGGTTCCTCTGGAATGGACTGAGACATGTGGGGGACTCTTGGAATGGTGGCACGACCCTGGAGTTCCTCTCGCCGTTCCTGTTGAGAGGGCCTCCTCTTGAGATGCGACGGGAACGCCGGGAACTCTTTCCCGACGAAGCAGGGAAAGGATCCCTCATCTCGAGCTACGAGGCGGAAACCTGGCTCCTCTGGATGTGGGCGGGACCCCCGTGATTCCTCTCGAGTGGAGACGGGTATGTCGGAGATCTTCTTGATTTGCACCAAGGGTGTGAAGGACCCTTTCGAAGTTCCAGAGGGGAGGTGTGATCAGCCTCGAGACGCCTCAGCGGAAATGGGCCTCATCTCGCCTGGAGGGGAGAACCTCCTGGATTTTCTCGAGTTGCGGCAGGTCTTCTCGAGTTACGACGGGGACCTCAGGGACCCGCTCTGGTGGCCTCAGGAAAGGCCAGTCCCCATGCGAGTTGCTAGGGGACCTCTCGGGATTCCTCTGCCGTCCATGCCGGGGCCTCGGTCCTTGTGTGGAGTCGGGGCCGGAACCTGAGGATTCCTCTCCAGTGTTGCCATGGATCTTGGGGTGCTTCTGAGTCTCCCTAGGGGAGTCAGGCCTCGTCTCGAGTGGGGGCATGCACGTGCGCTTTCCTCCCGAGCTGCAGCAGTAGTGTCACGCTTCCTGTCACGTGGATCAAGGGATCTGTGTCTTTCCCTCGAGGCTGTCCCTCGAGGCTTTCCCACGAGGCTTTCCCACAGGGCTGTGCCACGTGCCACCTTGGTGTGAGTCGATCCTCGGCGTGAAAGACGAGCCGGTGAAGGGAAAAGAGGTTCCTCTGGAATGGACTGAGACATCTGGGGGACTCTTGGAATGGTGGCACGACCCTGGAGTTCCTCTCGCCGTTCCTGTTGACAGGGCCTCCTCTTGAGATGCGACGGGAACGCCGGGAACTCTTTCCCGACGAAGCAGGGAAAGGATCACTCATCTCGAGCTACGAGGCGGAAACGGGGCTCCTCTGGATGTGGGCGGGACCCTCGTGATTCCTCTCGAGTGGAGACGGCTATGTCGGGGAACTTCTTGATTTGCACCAAGGGTGTGAAGGAGCCTTTCGAAGTTCCAGAGGTGAGATGTGATCAGCCTCGAGACGCCTCAGCAGAAATGGGCCTCATCTCGCCTAGAGGGGAGAACCTCCTGGATTTTCTCGAGATGCGGCAGGTCTTCTCGAGTTACGACGGGGACCACAGGGACCCGCTCTGGTGGCCTCAGGAAAGGCCAGTCCCCATGCGAGTTGCTAGGGGGCCTCTCGGGATTCCTCTCCCGTCCATGCCGGGGCCTCCGTCCTTGTGTGGAGTCGGGGCCGGAACCTGAGGATTCCTCTTCAGTGTTGCCATGGATCTTGGGGTGCTTCTGAGTCTCCCCAGGGGAGTCAGGCCTCGTCTCGAGTGGGGGCATGCACGTGCGCTTTCCTCCCGAGCTTCAGCAGTAGTGCCACGCTTCCTGTCACGTGGGTCAAGGGATCTGTGGCTTTCCCTCGAGGCTGTCCCTCGAGGTTTTCCCACGAGGCTTTCCCACAGGGCTGTGCCACGTGCCACCTTGGTGTGAGTCGATACTCGGCGTGAAAGACGAGCCGGTGAAGGGAAAAGAGGTTCCTCTGGAATGGACTGAGACATCTGGGGGACTCTTGGAATGGTGGCACGACCCTGGAGTTCCTCTCGCCGTTCCTGTTGAGAGGGCCTCCTCTTGACATGCGACGGGAATGCCGGGAACTCTTTCCCGACGAAGCAGGGAAAGGATCCCTCATCTCGAGCTACGAGGCGGAAACGGGGCTCCTCTGGATGTGGGCGGGACCCTCGTGATTCCCCTCGAGTGGAGACGGGTATGTCGGAGAACTTCTTGAGTTGCACCAAGGGTGTGAAGGAGCCTTTCGAAGTTCCAGAGGTGAGGTGTGATCAGCCTCGAGACGCCTCAGCGGAAATGGGCCTCATCTCGCCTGGAGGGGAGAACCTCCTGTATTTTCTCGAGTTGCGGCAGGTCTTCTCGAGTTACGACGGGGACCTCAGGGACCCGCTCTTTTGGCCTCAGGAAAGGCCAGTCCCCATGCGAGTTGCTAGGGGGCCTCTCGTGATTCCTCTCCCGTCCATGCCGGGGCCTCAGTCCTTGTGTGGAGTCAGGGCCCGAACCTGAGGATTCCTCTCCAGTGTTGCCATGGATCTTGGGGAGCTTCTGAGTCTCCCCAGGGGAGTCAGGCCTCGTCTCGAGTGGGGGCATGCACGTGCGCTTTCCTCCCGAGCTGCAGCAGTAGTGTCACGCTTCCTGTCACGTGGATCAAGGGATCTGTGGCTTTCCCTCGAGGCTGTCCCTCGAGGCTTTCCCACGAGGCTTTCCCACAGGGCTGTGCCACGTGCCACCTTGGTGTGAGTCGATCCTCGGCGTGAAAGACGAGCCGGTGAAGGGAAAAGAGGTTCCTCTGGAATGGACTGAGACATCTGGGGGACTCTTGGAATGGTGTCACGACCCTGGAGTTCCTCTCGCCGTTCCTGTTGAGAGGGCCTCCTCTTGAGATGCGACGGGAACGCCGGGAACTCTTTCCCGACGAAGCAGGGAAAGGATCCCTCATCTCAAGCTACGAGGCGGAAACGGGGCTCCTCTGGATGTGGGTGGGACCCTCGTGATTCCTCTCGAGTTGAGACGGCTATGTCGGGGAACTTCTTGATTTGCACCAAGGGTGTGAAGGAGCCTTTCGAAGTTGCAGAGGTGAGATGAGATCAGCCTCGAGACGCCTCAGCAGAAATGAGCCTCATCTCGCCTAGAGGGGAGAACCTCCTGGATTTTCTCGAGTTGCGGCAGGTCTTCTCGAGTTACGACGGGGACCTCAGGGACCCGCTCTGGTGGCCTCAGGAAAGGCCAGTCCCCATGCGAGTTGCTAGGGGACCTCTCGGGATTCCTCTCCCGTCCATGCCGGGGCCTCAGTCCTTGTGTGGAGTCGGGGCCGGAACCTGAGGATTCCTCTCCAGTGTTGCCATGGATCTTGGGGTGGTTCTGAGTCTCCCCAGGGGAGTCAGGCCTCGTCTCGAGTGGGGGCATGCACGTGCGCTTTCCTCCCGAGCTGCAGCAGTAGTGTCACGCTTCCTGTCACGTGGATCAAGGGATCTGTGGCTTTCCCTCGAGGCTGTCCCTCGAGGCTTTCACACGAGGCTTTCCCACAGGGCTGTGTCACGTGCCACCTTGGTGTGAGTCGATCCTCAGCGTGAAAGACGAGCCGGTGAAGGGAAAAGAGGTTCCTCTGGAATGGACTGAGACATCTGGGGGACTCTTGGAATGGTGGCACGACCCTGGAGTTCCTCTCGCCGTTCCTGTTGAGAGGGCCTCCTCTTTAGATGCGACGGGAACACCGGGAACTCTTTCCCGACGAAGCAGGGAAAGGATCCCTCATCTCGAGCTACGAGGCGGAAACGGGGCTCCTCTGGATGTGGGCGGGACCCTCGTGATTCCTCTCGAGTTGAGACGGCTATGTCGGGGAACTTCTTGATTTGCACCAAGGGTGTGAAGGAGCCTTTCGAAGTTGCAGAGGTGAGATGTGATCAGCCTCGAGACGCCTCAGCAGAAATGGGCCTCATCTCGCCTGGAGGGGAGAACCTCCTGGATTTTGTCGAGTTGCGGCAGGTCTTCTCGAGTTAAGACGGGGACCTCAGGGACCCGCTCTGGTGGCCTCAGGAAAGGCCAGTCCCCATGCGAGTTGCTAGGGGGCCTCTCGTGATTACTCTCCCGTCCATGCCGGGTCCTCAGTCCTTGTGTGGAGTCGGGGCCCGAACCTGAGGATTCCTCTCCAGTGTTGCCATGGATCTTGGGGAGCTTCTGAGTCTCCCCAGGGGAGTCAGGCCTCGTCTCGAGTGGGGGCATGCACGGGCGCTTTCCTCCCGAGCTGCAGGAGTAGTGTCACGCTTCCTGTAACGTGGATCAAGGGATCTGTGGCTTTCCCTCGAAGCTGTCCCTCGAGGCTTTCCCACGAGGCTTTCCCACAGGGCTGTGCCACGTGCCACCTTGGTGTGAGTCGATCCTCGGTGTGAAAGACGAGCCGGTGAAGGGAAAAGAGTTTCCTCTGGAATGGACTGAGACATCTGGGGGACTCTTGGAATGGTGGCACGACCCTGGAGTTCCTCTCGCCGTTCCTGTTGAGAGGGCCTCCTCTTTAGATGCGACGGGAACGCCGGGAACTCTTTCCCGACGAAGCAGGGAAAGGATCCCTCATCTCGAGCTATGAGGCGGAAACGGGGCTCCTCTGGATGTGGGCGGGACCCTCGTGATTCCTCTCGAGTGGAGACGGGTATGTCGGGGAACTTCTTGATTTGCACCAGGGGTGTGTAGGAGCCTTTCGAAGTTCCAGAGGTGAGGTGTGATCAGCCTCGAGACGCCTCAGCGGAAATGGGCCTCATCTCGCCTGGAGGGGAGAACCTCCTGGATTTTCTCGAGTTGCGGCAGGTCTTCTCGAGTTACGACGGGGACCTCAGGGACCCGCTCTGGTGGCCTCAGGAAAGGCCAGTCCCCATGCGAGTTGCTAGGGGACCTCTTGGGATTCCTCTCCCGTCCATGCCGGGGCCTCAGTCCTTGTGTGGAGTCGGGGCCGGAACCTGAGGATTCCTCTCCAGTGTTGCCATGGATCTTGGGGTGCTTCTGAGTCTCCCCAGGGGAGTCAGGCCTCGTCTCGAGTGGGGGCATGCACGTGCGCTTTCCTCCCGAGCTGCAGCAGTAGTGTCACGCTTCCTGTCAGGTGGATCAAGGGATCTGTGGCTTTTCCTCGAGGCTGTCCCTCGAGGCTTTCGCACGAGGCTTTCCCACAGGGCTGTGCCACGTGCCACCTTGGTGTGAGTCGATCCTCAGCGTGAAAGACGAGCCGGTGAAGGGAAAAGAGGTTCCTCTGGAATGGACTGAGACATCTGGGGGACTCTTGGAATGGTGGCACGACCCTGGAGTTCCTCTCGCCGTTCCTGTTGAGAGGGCCTCCTCTTTAGATGCGACGGGAACGCTGGGAACTCTTTCCCGACGAAGCAGGGAAAGGATCCCTCATCTCGAGCTACGAGACGGAAACGGGGCTTCTCTGGATGTGGGCGGGACCCTCGTGATTCCTCTCGAGTTGAGACGGCTATGTCGGGGAACTTCTTGATTTGCACCAAGGGTGTGAAGGAGGCTTTCGAGGTTGCAGAGGTGAGATGTGATCAGCCTCGAGACGCCTCAGCAGAAATGAGCCTCATCTCGCCTGGAGGGGAGAACCTCCTGGATTTTGTCGAGTTGCGGCAGGTTTTCTCGAGTTAAGACGGGGACCTCAGGGACCCGCTCTGGTGGCCTCAGGAAAGGCCAGTCCCCATGCGAGTTGCTAGGGGGCCTCTCGGGATTCCTCTCCCGTCCATGCCGGGCCCTCAGTCCTTGTGTGGAGTCGGGGCCCGAACCTGAGGATTCCTCTCCAGTGTTGCCATGGATCTTGGGGAGCTTCTGAGTCTCCCCAGGGGAGTCAGGCCTCGTCTCGAGTGGGGGCATGCACGGGCGCTTTCCTCCCGAGCTGCAGGAGTAGTGTCACGCTTCCTGTAACGTGGATCAAGGGATCTGTGGCTTTCCCTCGAAGCTGTCCCTCGAGGCTTTCCCACGAGGCTTTCCCACAGGGCTGTGCCACGTGCCACCTTGGTGTGAGTAGATCCTCGGTGTGAAAGACGAGCCGGTGAAGGGAAAAGAGTTTCCTCTGGAATGGACTGAGACATCTGGGGGACTCTTGGAATGGTGGCACGACCCTGGAGTTCCTCTCGCCGTTCCTGTTGAGAGGGCCTCCTCTTGAGATGCGACGGGAACGCCGGGAACTCTTTCCCGACGAAGCAGGGAAAGGATCCCTCATCTCGAGCTACGAGGCGGAAACGGGGCTCCTCTGGATGTGGGCGGGACCCTCGTGATTCCTCTCGAGTGGAGACGGGTATGTCGGGGAACTTCTTGATTTGCACCAAGAGTGTGAAGGAGCCTTTCGAAGTTCCAGAGGTGAGGTGTGATCAGCCTCGAAACGCCTCAGCGGAAATGGGCCTCATCTCGCCTGGAGGGGAGAACCTCCTGGATTTTCTCGAGTTGCAGCAGGTCTTCTCGAGTTACGACGGGGACCTCAGGGACCCGCTCTGGAGGCCTCAGGAAAGGCCAGACCCCATGCGAGTTGCTAGGGGACCTCTCGGGATTCCTCTCCCGTCCATGCCGGGGCCTCAGTCCTTGTGTGGAGTCGGGGCCGGAACCTGAGGATTCCTCTCCAGTGTTGCCATGGATCTTGGGGTGCTTCTGAGTCTCCCCAGGGGAGTCAGGCCTCGTCTCGAGTGGGGGCATGCACGTGCGCTTTCCTCCCGAGCTGCAGCAGTAGTGTCACGCTTCCTGTCACGTGGATCAAGGGATCTGTGGCTTTCCCTCGAGGCTGTCCCTCGAGGCTTTCCCACGAGGCTTTCCCACAGGGCTGTGCCACGTGCCACCCTGGTGGGAGTCGATCCTCTGCGTGAAAGACGAGCCGGTGAAGGGAAAAGAGGTTCCTCTGGAATGGACTGAGACATCTGGGGGACTCTTGGAATGGTGGCACGACCCTGGAGTTCCTCTCGCCATTCCTGTTGAGAGGGCCTCCTCTTGAGATGCGACGGGAACGCCGGGAACTCTTTCCCGACGAAGCAGGGAAAGGATCCCTCATCTCGAGCTACGAGGCGGAAACCTGGCTCCTCTGGATGTGGGCGGGACCCTCGTGATTCCTCTCGAGTGGAGACGGGTATGTCGGAGAACTTCTTGATTTGCACCAAGGGTGTGAAGGACCCTTTCGAAGTTCCAGAGGGGAGGTGTGATCAGCCTCGAGACGCCTCAGCGGAAATGGGCCTCATCTCGCCTGGAGGGGAGAACCTCCTGGATTTTCTCCAGTTGCGGCAGGTCTTCTCGAGTTACGACGGGGACCTCAGGGACCCGCTCTGGTGGCCTCAGGAAAGGCCAGTCCCCATGCGAGTTGCTAGGGGACCTTTCGGGATTCCTCTGCCATCCATGCCGGGGCCTCAGTCCTTTTGTGGAGTCGGGGCCGGAACCTGAGGATTCCTCTCCAGTGTTGCCATGGATCTTGGGGTGCTTCTGAGTCTCCCCAGGGGAGTCAGGCCTCGTCTCCAGTGGGGGCATGCACGTGCCCTTTCCTCCCGAGCTGCAGCAGTAGTGTCACGCTTCCTGTCACGTGGATCAAGGGATCTGTGGCTTTCCCTCGAAGCTGTCCCGCGAGGCTTTCCCACGAGGCTTTCCCACAGGGCTGTGCCACGTGCCACTTTGGTGTGAGTCGATCCTCGGTGTGAAAGACGAGCCGGTGAAGGGAAAAGAGTTTCCTCTGGAATGGACTGAGACATCTGGGGGACTCTTGGAATGGTGGCACGACCCTGGAGTTCCTCTCGCCGTTCCTGTTGAGAGGGCCTCCTCTTGAGATGCGACGGGAACGCCGGGAACTCTTTCCCGACGAAGCAGGGAAAGGATCAGTCTCCTCGAGCTACGAGGCAGAAACGGGGCTCCTCTGGATGTGGGCGGGACCCTCGTGTTTCCTCTCGAGTGGAGACGGGTATGTCGGGGAACTTCTTGAGTTGCACCAAGGGTGTGAAGGACCCTTTCGAAGTTCCAGAGGTGAAGTGTGATCAGCCTCGAGACGCCTCAGCGGAAATGGGCCTCATCTCGCCTGGAGGGGAGAACCTCCTGGATTTTCTCCAGTTGCGGCAGGTCTTCTCGAGTTACGACGGGGACCTCAAGGACCCGCTCTGGTGGCCTCAGAAAAGGCCAGTCCCCATGCGAGTTGCTAGGGGACCTCTCGGGATTCCTCTCCCGTCCATGCCGGGGCCTCAGTCCTTGTGTGGAGTCGGGGCCGGAACCTGAGCATTCCTCTCCAGTGTTGCCATGGATCTTGGGGTGCTTCTGAGTCTCCCCAGGGGAGTCAGGCCTCGTCTCGAGTGGGGGCATGCACGTGCGCTTTCCTCCCGAGCTGCAGCAGTAGTGTCACGCTTCCTGTCACGTGGATCAAGGGATCTGTGGCTTTCCCTCGAGGCTGTCCCTCGAGGCTTTCGCACGAGGCTTTCCCACAGGGCTGTGCCACGTGCCACCTTGGTGTGAGTCGATCCTCAGCGTGAAAGACGAGCCGGTGAAGGGAAAAGAGGTTCCTCTGGAATGGACTGAGACATCTGGGGGACTCTTGGAATGGTGGCACGACCCTGGAGTTCCTCTCGCCGTTCCTGTTGAGAGGGCCTCCTCTTTAGATGCGACGGGAACGCCGGGAACTCTTTCCCGACGAAGCAGGGAAAGGATCCCTCATCTCGAGCTACGAGGCGGAAACGGGGCTCCTCTGGATGTGGGCGGGACCCTCGTGATTCCTCTCGAGTTGAGACGGCTATGTCGGGGAACTTCCTGATTTGCACCAAGGGTGTGAAGGAGCCTTTCGAAGTTGCAGAGTTGAGATGTGATCAGCCTCGAGACGCCTCAGCAGAAATGAGCCTCATTTCGCCTGGAGGGGAGAACCTCCTGGATTTTGTCGAGTTGCGGCAGGTCTTCTCGAGTTAAGACGGGGACCTCAGGGACCCGCTCTGGTGGCCTCAGGAAAGGCCAGTCCCCATGCGAGTTGCTAGGGGGCCTCTCGTGATTCCTCACCCGTCCATGCCGGGGCCTCAGTCCTTGTGTGGAGTCGGGGCCGGAACCTGAGGATTCCTCTCCAGTGTTGCCATGGATCTTGGGGTGCTTCTGAGTCTCCCCAGGGGAGTCAGGCCTCGTCTCGAGTGGGGGCATGCACGGGCGCTTTCCTCCCGAGCTGCAGGAGTAGTGTCACGCTTCCTGTAACGTGGATCAAGGGATCTGTGGCTTTCCCTCGAAGCTGTCCCTCGAGGCTTTCCCACGAGGCTTTCCCACAGGGCTGTGCCACGTGCCACCTTGGTGTGAGTCGATCCTCGGTGTGAAAGACGAGCCGGTGAAGGGAAAAGAGTTTCCTCTGGAATGGACTGAGACATCTGGGGGACTCTTGGAATGGTGGCACGACCCTGGAGTTCCTCTCGCCGTTCCTGTTGAGAGGGCCTCCTCTTGAGATGCGACGGGAACGCCGGGAACTCTTTCCCGACGAAGCAGGGAAAGGATCCCTCATCTCGAGCTACGAGGCGGAAACGGGGCTCCTCTGGATGTGGGCGGGACCCTCGTGATTCCTCTCGAGTGGAGACGGGTATGTCGGAGAACTTCTTGATTTGCACCAAGGGTGTGAAGGACCCTTTCGAAGTTCCAGAGGGGAGGTGTGATCAGCCTCGAGACGCCTCAGCGGAAATGGGCCTCATCTCGCCTGGAGGGGAGAACCTCCTGGATTTTGTCGAGTTGCGGCAGGTCTTCTCGAGTTAAGACGGGGACCTCAGGGACCCGCTCTGGTGGCCTCAGGAAAGGCCAGTCCCCATGCGAGTTGCTAGGGGGCCTCTCGTGATTCCTCTCCCGTCCATGCCGGGGCCTCAGTACTTGTGTGGAGTCGGGGCCCGAACCTGAGGATTCCTCTCCAGTGTTGCCATGGATCTTGGGGAGCTTCTGAGTCTCCCCAGGGGAGTCAGGCCTCGTCTCGAGTGGGGGCATGCACGGGCGCTTTCCTCCCGAGCTGCAGGAGTAGTGTCACGCTTCCTGTAACGTGGATCAAGGGATCTGTGGCTTTCCCTCGAAGCTTCCCTCGAGGCTTTCCCACGAGGCTTTCCCACAGGGCTGTGCCACCTGCCACCTTGGTGTGAGTCGATCCTCGGTGTGAAAGACGAGCCGGTGAAGGGAAAAGAGTTTCCTCTGGAATGGACTGAGACATCTGGGGGACTCTTGGAATGGTGGCACGACCCTGGAGTTCCTCTCGCCGTTCCTGTTGAGAGGGCCTCCTCTTGAGATGCGACGGGAACGCCGGGAACTCTTTCCCGACGAAGCAGGGAAAGGATCCCTCATCTCGAGCTACGAGGCGGAAACGGGGCTCCTCTGGATGTGGGCGGGACCCTCGTGATTCCTCTCGAGTGGAGACGGGTATGTCGGGGAACTTCTTGATTTGCACCAAGGGTGTGAAGGAGCCTTTCGAAGTTCCAGAGGTGAGGTGTGATCAGCCTCGAGACGCCTCAGCGGAAATGGGCCTCATCTCGCCTGGAGGGGAGAACCTCCTGGATTTTCTCCAGTTGCCGCAGGTCTTCTCGAGTTACGACGGGGACCTCAGGGACCCGCTCTGGTGGCCTCAGGAAAGGCCAGTCCCCATGCGAGTTGCTAGGGGACCTCTCGGGATTCCTCTCCCGTCCATGCCAGGGCCTCAGTCCTTGTGTGGAGTCGGGGCCAGAACCTGAGGATTCCTCTCCAGTGTTGCCATGGATCTTGGGGTGCTTCTGAGTCTCCCCAGGGGAGTCAGGCCTCGTCTCGAGTGGGGGCATGCACGTGCGCTTTCCTCCCGAGCTGCAGCAGTAGTGTCACGCTTCCTGTCACGTGGATCAAGGGATCTGTGGCTTTCCCTCGAGGCTGTCCCTCGAGGCTTTCGCACGAGGCTTTCCCACAGGGCTGTGCCACGTGCCACCTTGGTGTGAGTCGATCCTCAGCGTGAAAGACGAGCCGGTGAAGGGAAAAGAGGTTCCTCTGGAATGGCCTGAGACATCTGGGCGACTCTTGGAATGGTGGCACGACCCTGGAGTTCCTCTCGCCGTTCCTGTTGAGAGGGCCTCCTCTTTAGATGCGACGGGAACGCCGGGAACTCTTTCCGACGAAGCAGGGAAAGGATCCCACATCTCGAGCTACGAGGTGGAAACGGGGCTCCTCTGGATGTGGGCGGGACCCTCGTGATTCCTCTCGAGTGGAGACGGGTATGTCGGGGAACTTCTTGATTTGCACCAAGGGTGTGAAGGAGCCTTTCGAAGTTCCAGAGGGGAGGTGTGATCAGCCTCGAGACGCCTCAGCGGAAATGGGCCTCATCTCGCCTGGAGGGGAGAACCTCCTGGATTTTCTCGAGTTGCGGCAGGTCTTCTCGAGTTACGACGGGGACCTCAGGGACCCGCTCTGGAGGCCTCAGGAAAGGCCAGTCCCCATGCGAGTTGCTAGGGGACCTCTCGGGATTCCTCTCCCGTCCATGCCGGGGCCTCAGTCGTTGTGTGGAGTCGGGGCCGGAACCTGAGGATTCCTCTCCAGTGTTGCCATGGATCTTGGGGTGCTTCTGAGTCTCCCCAGGAGAGTCAGGCCTCGTCTCGAGTGGGGGCATGCACGTGCGCTTTCCTCCCGAGCTGCAGCAGTAGTGTCACGCTTCCTGTCACGTGGATCAAGGGATCTGTGGCTTTCCCTCGAGGCTGTCCCTCGAGGCTTTCCCACGAGGCTTTCCCACAGGGCTGTGCCACGTGCCACCCTGGTGGGAGTCGATCCTCTGCGTGAAAGATGAGCCGGTGAAGGGAAAAGAGGTTCCTCTGGAATGGACTGAGACATCTGGGGGACTCTTGGAATGGTGGCACGACCCTGGAGTTCCTCTCGCCATTCCTGTTGAGAGGGCCTCCTCTTGAGATGCGACGGGAACGCCGGGAACTCTTTCCCGACGAAGCAGGGAAAGGATCCCTCATCTCGAGCTACGAGGCGGAAACCTGGCTCCTCTGGATGTGGGCGGGACCCTCGTGATTCCTCTCGAGTGGAGACGGGTATGTCGGAGAACTTCTTGATTTGCACCAAGGGTGTGAAGGACCCTTTCGAAGTTCCAGAGGGGAGGTGTGATCAGCCTCGAGACGCCTCAGCAGAAATGGGCCTCATCTCGCCTGGAGGGGAGAACCTCCTGGATTTTGTCGAGTTGCGGCAGGTCTTCTCGAGTTAAGACGGGGACCTCAGGGACCCGCTCTGGTGGCCTCAGGAAAGGCCAGTCCCCATGCGAGTTGCTAGGGGGCCTCTCGTGATTCCTCTCCCGTCCATGCCGGGGCCTCAGTCCTTGTGTGGAGTCGGGGCCGGAACCTGAGGATTCCTCTCCAGTGTTGCCATGGATCTTGGGGAGCTTCTGAGTCTCCCCAGGGGAGTCAGGCCTCGTCTCGAGTGGGGGCATGCACCGGCGCTTTCCTCCCGAGCTGCAGGAGTAGTGTCACGCTTCCTGTAACGTGGATCAAGGGATCTGTGGCTTTCCCTCGAAGCTTCCCTCGAGGCTTTCCCACGAGGCTTTCCCACAGGGCTGTGCCACGTGCCACCTTGGTGTGAGTCGATCCTCGGTGTGAAAGACGAGCCGGTGAAGGGAAAAGAGTTTCCTCTGGAATGGACTGAGACATCTGAGGGACTCTTGGAATGGTGGCACGACCCTGGAGTTCCTCTCGCCGTTCCTGTTGAGAGGGCCTCCTCTTGAGATGCGACGGGAACGCCGGGAACTCTTTCCCGACGAAGCAGGGAAAGGATCCCTCATCTCGAGCTATGAGGCGGAAACGGGGCTCCTCTGGATGTGGGCGGGACCCTCGTGATTCCTCTCGAGTGGAGACGGGTATGTCGGGGAACTTCTTGATTTGCACCAAGGGTGTGAAGGAGCCTTTCGAAGTTCCAGAGGTGAGGTGTGATCAGCCTCGAGACGCCTCAGCGGAAATGGGCCTCATCTCGCCTGGAGGGGAGAACCTCCTGGATTTTCTCGAGTTGCGGCAGGTCTTCTCGAGTTACGTCGGGGACCTCAGGGACCCGCTCTGGTGGCCTCAGGAAAGGCCAGTCCCCATGCGAGTTGCTAGGGGACCTCTCGGGATTCCTCTCCCGTCCATGCCAGGGCCTCAGTCCTTGTGTGGAGTCGGGGCCGGAACCTGAGGATTCCTCTCCAGTGTTGCCATGGATCTTGGGGTGCTTCTGAGTCTCCCCAGGGGAGTCAGGCCTCGTCTCGAGTGGGGGCATGCACGTGCGCTTTCCTCCCGAGCTGCAGCAGTAGTGTCACGCTTCCTGTCACGTGGATCAAGGGATCTGTGGCTTTCCCTCGAGGCTGTCCCTCGAGGCTTTCGCACGAGGCTTTCCCACAGGGCTGTGCCACGTGCCACCTTGGTGTGAGTCGATCCTCGGCGTGAAAGACGAGCCGGTGAAGGGAAAAGAGGTTCCTCTGGAATGGACTGAGACATCTGGGGGACTCTTGGAATGGTGGCACGACCCTGGAGTTCCTCTCGCCGTTCCTGTAGAGAGAGCCTCCTCTTGAGATGCGACAGGAACGCCGGGAACTCTTTCCCGACGAAGCAGGGAAAGGATCCCTCATCTCGAGCTACGAGGAGGAAACGGGGCTCCTCTGGATGTGGGCGGGACCCTCGTGATTCCTCTCGAGTGGAGACGGCTAGGTCGGGGAACTTCTTGATTTGCACCAAGGGTGTGAAGGACCCTTTCGAAGTTCCAGAGGTGAGGTGTGATCAGCCTCGAGACGCCTCAGCAGAAATGGGCCTCATCTCGCCTGGAGGGGAGAACCTCCTGGATTTTCTCGAGTTGCGGCAGGTCTTCTCGAGTTACGACGGGGACCTCAGGGACCCGCTCTGGTGGCCTCAGGAAAGGCCAGTCCCCATGCGAGTTGCTAGGGGACCACTCGTGATTCCTCTCCCGTCAATGCCGGGGCCTCAGTCCTTGTGTGGAGTCGGGGCCGGAACCTGAGGATTCCTCTCCAGTGTTTCCATGGATCTTGGGGTGCTTCTGAGTCTCCCCAGGGGAGTCAGGCCTCGTCTCGAGTGGGCGCATGCACGTGCGCTTTCCTCCCGAGCTGCAGCAGTAGTGTCACGCTTCCTGTCACGTGGATCAAGGGATCTGTGGCTTTCCCTCGAGGCTGTCCCTCGAGGCTTTCCCACGAGGCTTTCCCACAGGGCTGTGCCACGTGCCACCTTGGTGTGAGTCGATCCTCGGCGTGAAAGACGAGCCGGTGAAGGGAAAAGAGGTTCCTCTGGAATGGACTGAGACATCTGGGGGACTCTTGGAATGGTGGCACGACCCTGGAGTTCCTCTCGCCGTTCCTGTTGAGAGGGCCTCCTCTTGAGATGCGACGGGAACGCCGGGAACTCTTTCCCGACGAAGCAGGGAAAGGATCCCTCATCTCGAGCTACGAGGCGGAAACGGGGCTCCTCTGGATGTGGGCGGGACCCTCGTGATTCCTCTCGAGTGGAGACGGCTAGGTCGGGGAACTTCTTGATTTGCACCAAGGGTGTGAAGGACCCTTTCGAAGTTCCAGAGGGGAGGTGTGATCAGCCTCGAGACGCCTCAGCGGAAATGGGCCTCATCTCGCCTGGAGGGGAGAACCTCCTGGATTTTGTCGAGTTGCGGCAGGTCTTCTCGAGTTAAGACGGGGACCTCAGGGACCCGCTCTGGTGGCCTCAGGAAAGGCCAGTCCCCATGCGAGTTGCTAGGGGGCCTCTCGTGATTCCTCTCCCGTCCATGCCGGGGCCTCAGTCCTTGTGTGGAGTCGGGGCCCGAACCTGAGGATTCCTCTCCAGTGTTGCCATGGATCTTGGGGAGCTTCTGAGTCTCCCCAGGGGAGTCAGGCCTCGTCTCGAGTGGGGGCATGCACCGGCGCTTTCCTCCCGAGCTGCAGGAGTAGTGTCACGCTTCCTGTAACGTGGATCAAGGGATCTGTGGCTTTCCCTCGAAGCTTCCCTCGAGGCTTTCCCACGAGGCTTTCCCACAGGGCTGTGCCACCTGCCACCTTGGTGTGAGTCGATCCTCGGTGTGAAAGACGAGCCGGTGAAGGGAAAAGAGTTTCCTCTGGAATGGACTGAGACATCTGGGGGACTCTTGGAATGGTGGCACGTCCCTGGAGTTCCTCTCGCCGTTCCTGTTGAGAGGGCCTCCTCTTGAGATGCGACGGGAACGCCGGGAACTCTTTCCCGACGAAGCAGGGAAAGGATCCCTCATCTCGAGCTACGAGGCGGAAACGGGGCTCCTCTGGATGTGGGCGGGACCCTCGTGATTCCTCTCGAGTGGAGACGGGTATGTCGGGGAACTTCTTGATTTGCACCAAGGGTGTGAAGGAGCCTTTCGAAGTTGCAGAGGTGAGGTGTGATCAGCCTCGAGACGCCTCAGCGGAAATGGGCCTCATCTCGCCTGGAGGGGAGAACCTCCTGGATTTTCTCCAGTTGCCGCAGGTCTTCTCGAGTTACGACGGGGACCTCAGGGACCCGCTCTGGTGGCCTCAGGAAAGGCCAGTCCCCATGCGAGTTGCTAGGGGACCTCTCGGGATTCCTCTCCCGTCCATGCCGGGGCCTCAGTCCTTGTGTGGAGTCGGGGCCGGCACCTGAGGATTCCTCTCCAGTGTTGCCATGGATCTTGGGGTGCTTCTGAGTCTCCCCAGGGGAGTCAGGCCTCGTCTCGAGTGGGGGCATGCACGTGTGCTTTCCTCCCGTGCTGCAGCAGTAGTGTCACGCTTCCTGTCACGTGGATCAAGGGATCTGTGGCTTTCCCTCGAGGCTGTCCCTCGAGGCTTTCCCACGAGGCTTTCCCACAGGGCTGTGCCACGTGCCACCTTGGTGTGAGTCGATCCTCGGCGTGAAAGACGAGCCGGTGAAGGGAAAAGAGGTTCCTCTGGAATGGACTGAGACATCTGGGGGACTCTTGGAATGGTGGCACGACCCTGGAGTTCCTCTCGCCGTTCCTGTTGAGAGGGCCTCCTCTTGAGATGCGACGGGAACGCCGGGAACTCTTTCCCGACGAAGCAGGGAAAGGATCCCTCATCTCGAACTACGAGGCGGAAACGGGGCTCCTCTGGATGTGGGCGGGACCCTCGTGATTCCTCTCGAGTGGAGACGGGTATGTCGGGGAACTTCTTGATTTGCACCAAGGGTGTGAAGGACCCTTTCGAAGTTCCAGAGGTGAGGTGTGATCAGCCTCGAGACGCCTCAGCAGAAATGGGCCTCATCTCGCCTGGAGGGGAGAACCTCCTGGATTTTCTCGAGTTGCGGCAGGTCTTCTCGAGTTACGACGGGGACCTCAGGGACCCGCTCTTGTGGCCTCAGGAAAGGCCAGTCCCCATGCGAGTTGCTAGGGGACCTCTCGGGATTCCTCTCCCGTCCATGCCGGGGCCTAAGTCCTTGTGTGGAGTCGGGGCCGGAACCTGAGGATTCCTCTCCAGTGTTGCCATGGATCTTGGGGTGCTTCTGAGTCTCCCCAGGGGAGTCAGGCCTCGTCTCGAGTGGGGGCATGCACGTGCGCTTTCCTCCCGAGCTGCAGCAGTAGTGTCACGCTTCCTGTCACGTGGATCAAGGGATCTGTGGCTTTCCCTCGAGGCTGTCCCTCGAGGCTTTCCCACGAGGCTTTCCCACAGGGCTGTGCCACGTGCCACCTTGGTGTGAGTCGATCCTCGGCGTGAAAGACGAGCCGGTGAAGGGAAAAGAGGTTCCTCTGGAATGGACTGAGACATCTGGGGGACTCTTGGAATGGTGGCACGACCCTGGAGTTCCTCTCGCCGTTCTGTTGAGAGGGCCTCCTCTTGAGATGCGACGGGAACGCCGGGAACTCTTTCCCGACGAAGCAGGGAAAGGATCCCTCATCTCGAGCTACGAGGCGGAAACGGGGCTCCTCTGGATGTGGGCGGGCCCTCGTGATTCCTCTCGAGTGGAGACGGCTAGGTCGGGGAACTTCTTGATTTGCACCAAGGGTGTGAAGGACCCTTTCGAAGTTCCAGAGGTGAGGTGTGATCACCCTCGAGACGCCTCAGCGGAAATGGGCCTCATCTCGCCTGGATCGGAGAACCTCCTGGATTTTCTCGAGTTGCGGCAGGTCTTCTCGAGTTACGACGGGGACCTCAGGGACCTGCTCTGGAGGCCTCAGGAAAGGCCAATCCCCATGCGAGTTGCTAGGGGACCTCTCGGGATTCCTCTCCCGTCCATGCCGGGGCCTCAGTCCTTGTGTGGAGTCGGGGCCGGAACCTGAGGATTCCTCTCCAGTGTTGCCATGGATCTTGGGGTGCTTCTGAGTCTCCCCAGGGGAGTCAGGCCTCGTCTCGAGTGGGGGCATGCACGTGCGCTTTCCTCCCGAGCTGCAGCAGTAGTGTCACGCTTCCTGTCACGTGGATCAAGGGATCTGTGGCTTTCCCTCGAGGCTGTCCCTCGAGGCTTTCCCACGAGGCTTTCCCACAGGGCTGTGCCACGTGCCACCTTGGTGTGAGTCGATCCTCGGCGTGAAAGACGAGCCGGTGAAGGGAAAAGAGGTTCCTCTGGAATGGACTGAGACATCTGGGGGACTCTTGGAATGGTGGCACGACCCTGGAGTTCCTCTCGCCGTTCTGTTGAGAGGGCCTCCTCTTGAGATGCGACGGGAACGCCGGGAACTCTTTCCCGACGAAGCAGGGAAAGGATCCCTCATCTCGAGCTACGAGGCGGAAACGGGGCTCCTCTGGATGTGGGCGGGCCCTCGTGATTCCTCTCGAGTGGAGACGGCTAGGTCGGGGAACTTCTTGATTTGCACCAAGGGTGTGAAGGACCCTTTCGAAGTTCCAGAGGTGAGGTGTGATCACCCTCGAGACGCCTCAGCGGAAATGGGCCTCATCTCGCCTGGATCGGAGAACCTCCTGGATTTTCTCGAGTTGCGGCAGGTCTTCTCGAGTTACGACGGGGACCTCAGGGACCCGCTCTGGAGGCCTCAGGAAAGGCCAGTCCCCATGCGAGTTGCTAGGGGACCTCTCGGGATTCCTCTCCCGTCCATGCCGGGGCCTCAGTCCTTGTGTGGAGTCGGGGCCGGAACCTGAGGATTCCTCTCCAGTGTTGCCATGGATCTTGGGGTGCTTCTGAGTCTCCCCAGGGGAGTCAGGCCTCGTCTCGAGTGGGGGCATGCACGTGCGCTTTCCTCCCGAGCTGCAGCAGTAGTGTCACGCTTCCTGTCACGTGGATCAAGGGATCTGTGGCTTTCCCTCGAGGCTGTCCCTCGAGGCTTTCCCACGAGGCTTTCCCACAGGGCTGTGCCACGTGCCACTCTGGTGGGAGTCCATCCTCTGCGTGAAAGACGAGCCGGTGAAGGGAAAAGAGGTTCCTCTGGAATGGACTGAGACATCTGGGGGACTCTTGGAATGGTGGCACGACCCTGGAGTTCCTCTCGCCATTCCTGTTGAGAGGGCCTCCTCTTGAGATGCGACGGGAACGCCGGGAAATCTTTACCGACGAAGCAGGGAAAGGATCCCTCATCTCGAGCTACGAGGCGGAAACCTGGCTCCTCTGGATGTGGGCGGGACCCTCGTGATTCCTCTCGAGTGGAGACGGGTATGTCGGAGAACTTCTTGATTTGCACCAAGGGTGTGAAGGACCCTTTCGAAGTTCCAGAGGGGAGGTGTGATCAGCCTCGAGACGCCTCAGCGGAAATGGGGCTCATCTCGCCTGGAGGGGAGAACCTCCTGGATTTTGTCGAGTTGCGGCAGGTCTTCTCGAGTTAAGACGGGGACCTCAGGGACCCGCTCTGGTGGCCTCAGGAAAGGCCAGTCCCCATGCGAGTTGCTAGGGGGCCTCTCGTGATTCCTCTCCCGTCCATGCCGGGGCCTCAGTCCTTGTGTGGAGTCGGGGCCCGAACCTGAGGATTCCTCTCCAGTGTTGCCATGGATCTTGGGGAGCTTCTGAGTCTCCCCAGGGGAGTCAAGCCTCGTCTCGAGTGGGGGCATGCACCGGCGCTTTCCTCCCGAGCTGCAGGAGTAGTGTCACGCTTCCTGTAACGTGGATCAAGGGATCTGTGGCTTTCCCTCGAAGCTTCCCTCGAGGCTTTCCCACGAGGCTTTCCCACAGGGCTGTGCCACCTGCCACCTTGGTGTGAGTTGATCCTCGGTGTGAAAGACGAGCCGGTGAAGGGAAAAGAGTTTCCTCTGGAATGGACTGAGACATCTGGGGGACTCTTGGAATGGTGGCACGTCCCTGGAGTTCCTCTCGCCGTTCCTGTTGAGAGGGCCTCCTCTTGAGATGCGACGGGAACGCCGGGAACTCTTTCCCGACGAAGCAGGGAAAGGATCCCTCATCTCGAGCTACGAGGCGGAAACGGGGCTCCTCTGGATGTGGGCGGGACCCACGTGATTCCTCTCGAGTGGAGACGGGTATGTCGGGGAACTTCTTGATTTGCACCAAGGGTGTGAAGGAGCCTTTCGAAGTTCCAGAGGTGAGGTGTGATCAGCCTCGAGACGCCTCAGCGGAAATGGGCCTCATCTCGCCTGGAGGGGAGAACCTCCTGGATTTTCTCCAGTTGCCGCAGGTCTTCTCGAGTTACGACGGGGACCTCAGGGACCCGCTCTGGTGGCCTCAGGAAAGGCCAGTCCCCATGCGAGTTGCTAGGGGACCTCTCGGGATTCCTCTCCCGTCCATGCCGGGGCCTCAGTCCTTGTGTGGAGTCGGGGCCGGAACCTGAGGATTCCTCTCCAGTGTTGCCATGGATCTTGGGGTGCTTCTGAGTCTCCCCAGGGGAGTCAGGCCTCGTCTCGAGTGGGGGCATGCACGTGCGCTTTCCTCCCGAGCTGCAGCAGTAGTGTCACGCTTCCTGTCACGTGGATCAAGGGATCTGTGGCTTTCCCTCGAGGCTGTCCCTCGAGGCTTTCCCACGAGGCTTTCCCACAGGGCTGTGCCACGTGCCACCTTGGTGTGAGTCGATCCTCGGCGTGAAAGACGAGCCGGTGAAGGGAAAAGAGGTTCCTCTGGAATGGACTGAGACATCTGGGGGACTCTTGGAATGGTGGCACGACCCTGGAGTTCCTCTCGCCGTTCCTGTTGAGAGGGCCTCCTCTTGAGATGCGACGGGAACGCCGGGAACTCTTTCCCGACGAAGCAGGGAAAGGATCCCTCATCTCGAGCTACGAGGCGGAAACCTGGCTCCTCTGGATGTGGGCGGGACCCTCGTGATTCCTCTCGAATGGAGACGGGTATGTCGGAGAACTTCTTGATTTGCACCAAGGGTGTGAAGGACCCTTTCGAAGTTCCAGAGGGGAGGTGTGATCAGCCTCGAGACGCCTCAGCGGAAATGGGCCTCATCTCGCCTGGAGGGGAGAACCTCCTGGATTTTGTCGAGTTGCGGCAGGTCTTCTCGAGTTAAGACGGGGACCTCAGGGACCCGCTCTGGTGGCCTCAGGAAAGGCCAGTCCCCATGCGAGTTGCTAGGGGGCCTCTCGTGATTCCTCTCCCGTCCATGCCGGGGCCTCAGTCCTTGTGTGGAGTCGGGGCCCGAACCTGAGAATTCCTCTCCAGTGTTGCCATGGATCTTGGGGAGCTTCTGAGTCTCCCCAGGGGAGTCAGGCCTCGTCTCGAGTGGGGGCATGCACCGGCGCTTTCCTCCCGAGCTGCAGGAGTAGTGTCACGCTTCCTGTAACGTGGATCAAGGGATCTGTGGCTTTCCCTCGAAGCTTCCCTCGAGGCTTTCCCACGAGGCTTTCCCACAGGGCTGTGCCACCTGCCACCTTGGTGTGAGTCGATCCTCGGTGTGAAAGACGAGCCGGTGAAGGGAAAAGAGTTTCCTCTGGAATGGACTGAGACATCTGGGGGACTCTTGGAATGGTGGCACGTCCCTGGAGTTCCTCTCGCCGTTCCTGTTGAGAGGGCCTCCTCTTGAGATGCGACGGGAACGCCGGGAACTCTTTCCCGACGAAGCAGGGAAAGGATCCCTCATCTCGAGCTACGAGGCGGAAACGGGGCTCCTCTGGATGTGGGCGGGACCCTCGTGATTCCTCTCGAGTGGAGACGGGTATGTCGGGGAACTTCTTGATTTGCACCAAGGGTGTGAAGGAGCCTTTCGAAGTTCGAGAGGTGAGGTGTGATCAGCCTCGAGACGCCTCAGCGGAAATGGGCCTCATCTCGCCTGGAGGGGAGAACCTCCTGGATTTTCTCCAGTTGCCGCAGGTCTTCTCGAGTTACGACGGGGACCTCAGGGACCCGCTCTGGTGGCCTCAGGAAAGGCCAGTCCCCATGCGAGTTGCTAGGGGACCTCTCGGGATTCCTCTCCCGTCCATGCCGGGGCCTAAGTCCTTGTGTGGAGTCGGGGCCGGAACCTGAGGATTCCTCTCCAGTGTTGCCATGGATCTTGGGGTGCTTCTGAGTCTCCCCAGGGGAGTCAGGCCTCGTCTCGAGTGGGGGCATGCACGTGCGCTTTCCTCCCGAGCTGCAGCAGTAGTGTCACGCTTCCTGTCACGTGGATCAAGGGATCTGTGGCTTTCCCTCGAGGCTGTCCCTCGAGGCTTTCCCACGAGGCTTTCCCACAGGGCTGTGCCACGTGCCACCTTGGTGTGAGTCGATCCTCGGCGTGAAAGACGAGCCGGTGAAGGGAAAAGAGTTTCCTCTGGAATGGACTGAGACATCTGGGGGACTCTTGGAATGGTGGCACGACCCTGGAGTTCCTCTCGCCGTTCTGTTGAGAGGGCCTCCTCTTGAGATGCGACGGGAACGCCGGGAACTCTTTCCCGACGAAGCAGGGAAAGGATCCCTCATCTCGAGCTACGAGGCGGAAACGGGGCTCCTCTGGATGTGGGCGGGCCCTCGTGATTCCTCTCGAGTGGAGACGGGTATGTCGGGGAACTTCTTGATTTGCACCAAGGGTGTGAAGGACCCTTTCGAAGTTCCAGAGGTGAGGTGTGATCACCCTCGAGACGCCTCAGCGGAAATGGGCCTCATCTCGCCTGGATCGGAGAACCTCCTGGATTTTCTCGAGTTGCGGCAGGTCTTCTCGAGTTACGACGGGGACCTCAGGGACCCGCTCTGGAGGCCTCAGGAAAGGCCAGTCCCCATGCGAGTTGCTAGGGGACCTCTCGGGATTCCTCTCCCGTCCATGCCGGGGCCTCAGTCGTTGTGTGGAGTCGGGGCCGGAACCTGAGGATTCCTCTCCAGTGTTGCCATGGATCTTGGGGTGCTTCTGAGTCTCCCCAGGGGAGTCAGGCCTCGTCTCGAGTGGGGGCATGCACGTGCGCTTTCCTCCCGAGCTGCACCAGTAGTGTCACGCTTCCTGTCACGTGGATCAAGGGATCTGTGGCTTTCCCTCGAGGCTGTCCCTCGAGGCTTTCCCACGAGGCTTTCCCACAGGGCTGTGCCACGTGCCACCCTGGTGGGAGTCCATCCTCTGCGTGAAAGACGAGCCGGTGAAGGGAAAAGAGGTTCCTCTGGAATGGACTGAGACATCTGGGGGACTCTTGGAATGGTGGCACGACCCTGGAGTTCCTCTCG
>NW_026292627.1:0-64321 GCF_023091745.1 Budorcas taxicolor
CCATGGAGGCTCGCTTCCAAGCGGACCGTGCACTTGGCTTCCAGGCAGGGACGCCCCGCGCCTCCTGCAGGTCTTGGCACAGGGGCTGCTTCCCCTGAGCGGAGGCTGTGGGCGGCAGCCCAGACACGCAGGGGCAGGCCCCAACCACCTGCCCACGTCTCTGCTGGTGGGGAGAGCACTAGGGAAATGACGTCTGTCAGGCACCTTCTGGGCGCTCACGGAGTCAGCCTCCGGGTGTGTGGGGCTGCAGACCACAGCCGGGGGCCCTGGGGAAGCCTGGTGCTCTCCGTGCTGTGCTGAGTCTGGGCGGCCAAGCGACCGCTGGAGGAGCCCTGCACTTGCCATTCCCTTCCCTATGACAGAGCTCTCACGGCTGGAGGGCTTGGCAGCGTGCACCCCACCGGCCCCTAAGCCCTCCGCAAGGACGCCTGGGGACTAGGTGCAAAGGCAAGGCAGGAGTGGAGCTGAGGCCAGGAAGGCGCCAGGAGCGTCTGCCTGTCTGGCGCAGCCTGCTCCTTCCCGGGCAGGAAGCCTAGCAGCGAGGCAAGTCTGGGCAAGGCTCGCCCAGGGCAGAGCAGCCTCACGCCAGCAACTCTGCCAGATCGGGCCTCTGAGCAGAGCTGGAGCTCTGCCGTACTGGAGGCTCACTGGGCTCCGCCCAAGGAGTGAGTGCAGACGCACGCAGCTGGGCTGCCTCCTCTTCTCCCGAGGAGGCTCGCTTCCCGCCTGCTGTGCACTAGGCTTCCAGGCGGGGGCGCCCCGCGCCCCCTACAGGTCTTGGCTCAGGGGCTGCTTCCCTGGAGCTGGGGCTGCCGGCGGGAGCCCAGACACGCAGGGGCAGGCCCCACCACCTGCACACGTCTCTGCTGGGGAGCAGAGCGCTAGGGACATGACGTCTGTCAGGCACCTTCTGGGCGCCCACGGAGTCAGCCTCCGGGAGTGTGGGGCTGCAGACCACAGCCAGGGGACCTGGGAGCCTTGTGCTCTCCGTGCGGCGCTGAGTCTGGGCGGCCAAGCAACCGCTGGTGGAGCCCTGCACTTGCCCTCCCCTCCCCTCGACGAGAGGCCTCACTGCTGGAGGGCTTGGCAGTGTGCAAGCCACCGGCTCCTAAGCCTTCCCCAAGGAGGCCCGGGGCCTAGATGCAAAGGCAAGGCAGGAGTGGAGCTGAGGCCAGGAAGGCGCCAGGGGCCTCTCCCAGCATCGCACAGCCTGCTCCTTCCCGGGCAGCAAGCCTAGCAGCGAGGCAAGCCTGGGCAAGTCTCGCCCAGGGCAGAGCAGCCTCGCGCAAGGCACTTGACTAGATCCGGCCTCTGAGCAGAGCTGGAGCTCTGCCGTCCTGGAGGCACACTCGGCTCGGCCCAAGCAGGGATTGCAGCTGCACGCGGCTTGGCTCCCTCGACTCTTCCCAAGGAGGCCCGCTTCCAAGCGGACCGTGCACTTGGCTTCCAGGCAGGGACGCCCCGCGCCTCCTGCAGGTCTTGGCACAGGGGCTGCTTCCCCTGAGCGGAGGCTGTGGGCGGCAGCCCAGACACGCAGGGGCAGGCCCCAACCACCTGCCCACGTCTCTGCTGGTGGGGAGAGCACTAGGAAATGACGTCTGTCAGGCACCTTCTGGGCGCTCACGGAGTCAGCCTCCGGGTGTGTGGGGCTGCAGACCACAGCCGGGGGCCCTGGGGAAGCCTGGTGCTCTCCGTGCTGTGCTGAGTCTGGGCGGCCAAGCGAGCGCTGGAGGAGCCCTGCACTTGCCATTCCCTTCCCTATGACAGAGCTCTCACGGCTGGAGGGCTTGGCAGCGTGCACCCCACCGGCCCCTAAGCCCTCCGCAAGGACGCCTGGGGACTAGGTGCAAAGGCAAGGCAGGAGTGGAGCTGAGGCCAGGAAGGCGCCAGGAGCGTCTGCCTGTCTGGCGCAGCCTGCTCCTTCCCGGGCAGGAAGCCTAGCAGCGAGGCAAGTCTGGGCAAGGCTCGCCCAGGGCAGAGCAGCCTCACGCCAGCAACTCTGCCAGATCGGGCCTCTGAGCAGAGCTGGAGCTCTGCCGTACTGGAGGCTCACTGGGCTCCGCCCAAGGAGTGAGTGCAGACGCACGCAGCTGGGCTGCCTCCTCTTCTCCCGAGGAGGCTCGCTTCCCGCCTGCTGTGCACTAGGCTTCCAGGCGGGGGCGCCCCGCGCCCCCTACAGGTCTTGGCTCAGGGGCTGCTTCCCTGGAGCTGGGGCTGCCGGCGGGAGCCCAGACACGCAGGGGCAGGCCCCACCACCTGCACACGTCTCTGCTGGGGAGCAGAGCGCTAGGGACATGACGTCTGTCAGGCACCTTCTGGGCGCCCACGGAGTCAGCCTCCGGGAGTGTGGGGCTGCAGACCACAGCCAGGGGACCTGGGAGCCTTGTGCTCTCCGTGCGGCGCTGAGTCTGGGCGGCCAAGCAACCGCTGGTGGAGCCCTGCACTTGCCCTCCCCTCCCCTCGACGAGAGGCCTCACTGCTGGAGGGCTTGGCAGTGTGCAAGCCACCGGCTCCTAAGCCTTCCCCAAGGAGGCCCGGGGCCTAGATGCAAAGGCAAGGCAGGAGTGGAGCTGAGGCCAGGAAGGCGCCAGGGGCCTCTCCCAGCATCGCACAGCCTGCTCCTTCCCGGGCAGCAAGCCTAGCAGCGAGGCAAGCCTGGGCAAGTCTCGCCCAGGGCAGAGCAGCCTCGCGCAAGGCACTTGACTAGATCCGGCCTCTGAGCAGAGCTGGAGCTCTGCCGTCCTGGAGGCACACTCGGCTCGGCCCAAGCAGGGATTGCAGCTGCACGCGGCTTGGCTCCCTCGACTCTTCCCATGGAGGCTCGCTTCCAAGCGGACCGTGCACTTGGCTTCCAGGCAGGGACGCCCCGCGCCTCCTGCAGGTCTTGGCACAGGGGCTGCTTCCCCTGAGCGGAGGCTGTGGGCGGCAGCCCAGACACGCAGGGGCAGGCCCCAACCACCTGCCCACGTCTCTGCTGGTGGGGAGAGCACTAGGGAAATGACGTCTGTCAGGCACCTTCTGGGCGCTCACGGAGTCAGCCTCCGGGTGTGTGGGGCTGCAGACCACAGCCGGGGGCCCTGGGGAAGCCTGGTGCTCTCCGTGCTGTGCTGAGTCTGGGCGGCCAAGCGACCGCTGGAGGAGCCCTGCACTTGCCATTCCCTTCCCTATGACAGAGCTCTCACGGCTGGAGGGCTTGGCAGCGTGCACCCCACCGGCCCCTAAGCCCTCCGCAAGGACGCCTGGGGACTAGGTGCAAAGGCAAGGCAGGAGTGGAGCTGAGGCCAGGAAGGCGCCAGGAGCGTCTGCCTGTCTGGCGCAGCCTGCTCCTTCCCGGGCAGGAAGCCTAGCAGCGAGGCAAGTCTGGGCAAGGCTCGCCCAGGGCAGAGCAGCCTCACGCCAGCAACTCTGCCAGATCGGGCCTCTGAGCAGAGCTGGAGCTCTGCCGTACTGGAGGCTCACTGGGCTCCGCCCAAGGAGTGAGTGCAGACGCACGCAGCTGGGCTGCCTCCTCTTCTCCCGAGGAGGCTCGCTTCCCGCCTGCTGTGCACTAGGCTTCCAGGCGGGGGCGCCCCGCGCCCCCTACAGGTCTTGGCTCAGGGGCTGCTTCCCTGGAGCTGGGGCTGCCGGCGGGAGCCCAGACACGCAGGGGCAGGCCCCACCACCTGCACACGTCTCTGCTGGGGAGCAGAGCGCTAGGGACATGACGTCTGTCAGGCACCTTCTGGGCGCCCACGGAGTCAGCCTCCGGGAGTGTGGGGCTGCAGACCACAGCCAGGGGACCTGGGAGCCTTGTGCTCTCCGTGCGGCGCTGAGTCTGGGCGGCCAAGCAACCGCTGGTGGAGCCCTGCACTTGCCCTCCCCTCCCCTCGACGAGAGGCCTCACTGCTGGAGGGCTTGGCAGTGTGCAAGCCACCGGCTCCTAAGCCTTCCCCAAGGAGGCCCGGGGCCTAGATGCAAAGGCAAGGCAGGAGTGGAGCTGAGGCCAGGAAGGCGCCAGGGGCCTCTCCCAGCATCGCACAGCCTGCTCCTTCCCGGGCAGCAAGCCTAGCAGCGAGGCAAGCCTGGGCAAGTCTCGCCCAGGGCAGAGCAGCCTCGCGCAAGGCACTTGACTAGATCCGGCCTCTGAGCAGAGCTGGAGCTCTGCCGTCCTGGAGGCACACTCGGCTCGGCCCAAGCAGGGATTGCAGCTGCACGCGGCTTGGCTCCCTCGACTCTTCCCATGGAGGCTCGCTTCCAAGCGGACCGTGCACTTGGCTTCCAGGCAGGGACGCCCCGCGCCTCCTGCAGGTCTTGGCACAGGGGCTGCTTCCCCTGAGCGGAGGCTGTGGGCGGCAGCCCAGACACGCAGGGGCAGGCCCCAACCACCTGCCCACGTCTCTGCTGGTGGGGAGAGCACTAGGGAAATGACGTCTGTCAGGCACCTTCTGGGCGCTCACGGAGTCAGCCTCCGGGTGTGTGGGGCTGCAGACCACAGCCGGGGGCCCTGGGGAAGCCTGGTGCTCTCCGTGCTGTGCTGAGTCTGGGCGGCCAAGCGACCGCTGGAGGAGCCCTGCACTTGCCATTCCCTTCCCTATGACAGAGCTCTCACGGCTGGAGGGCTTGGCAGCGTGCACCCCACCGGCCCCTAAGCCCTCCGCAAGGACGCCTGGGGACTAGGTGCAAAGGCAAGGCAGGAGTGGAGCTGAGGCCAGGAAGGCGCCAGGAGCGTCTGCCTGTCTGGCGCAGCCTGCTCCTTCCCGGGCAGGAAGCCTAGCAGCGAGGCAAGTCTGGGCAAGGCTCGCCCAGGGCAGAGCAGCCTCACGCCAGCAACTCTGCCAGATCGGGCCTCTGAGCAGAGCTGGAGCTCTGCCGTACTGGAGGCTCACTGGGCTCCGCCCAAGGAGTGAGTGCAGACGCACGCAGCTGGGCTGCCTCCTCTTCTCCCGAGGAGGCTCGCTTCCCGCCTGCTGTGCACTAGGCTTCCAGGCGGGGGCGCCCCGCGCCCCCTACAGGTCTTGGCTCAGGGGCTGCTTCCCTGGAGCTGGGGCTGCCGGCGGGAGCCCAGACACGCAGGGGCAGGCCCCACCACCTGCACACGTCTCTGCTGGGGAGCAGAGCGCTAGGGACATGACGTCTGTCAGGCACCTTCTGGGCGCCCACGGAGTCAGCCTCCGGGAGTGTGGGGCTGCAGACCACAGCCAGGGGACCTGGGAGCCTTGTGCTCTCCGTGCGGCGCTGAGTCTGGGCGGCCAAGCAACCGCTGGTGGAGCCCTGCACTTGCCCTCCCCTCCCCTCGACGAGAGGCCTCACTGCTGGAGGGCTTGGCAGTGTGCAAGCCACCGGCTCCTAAGCCTTCCCCAAGGAGGCCCGGGGCCTAGATGCAAAGGCAAGGCAGGAGTGGAGCTGAGGCCAGGAAGGCGCCAGGGGCCTCTCCCAGCATCGCACAGCCTGCTCCTTCCCGGGCAGCAAGCCTAGCAGCGAGGCAAGCCTGGGCAAGTCTCGCCCAGGGCAGAGCAGCCTCGCGCAAGGCACTTGACTAGATCCGGCCTCTGAGCAGAGCTGGAGCTCTGCCGTCCTGGAGGCACACTCGGCTCGGCCCAAGCAGGGATTGCAGCTGCACGCGGCTTGGCTCCCTCGACTCTTCCCAAGGAGGCCCGCTTCCAAGCGGACCGTGCACTTGGCTTCCAGGCAGGGACGCCCCGCGCCTCCTGCAGGTCTTGGCACAGGGGCTGCTTCCCCTGAGCGGAGGCTGTGGGCGGCAGCCCAGACACGCAGGGGCAGGCCCCAACCACCTGCCCACGTCTCTGCTGGTGGGGAGAGCACTAGGGAAATGACGTCTGTCAGGCACCTTCTGGGCGCTCACGGAGTCAGCCTCCGGGTGTGTGGGGCTGCAGACCACAGCCGGGGGCCCTGGGGAAGCCTGGTGCTCTCCGTGCTGTGCTGAGTCTGGGCGGCCAAGCGAGCGCTGGAGGAGCCCTGCACTTGCCATTCCCTTCCCTATGACAGAGCTCTCACGGCTGGAGGGCTTGGCAGCGTGCACCCCACCGGCCCCTAAGCCCTCCGCAAGGACGCCTGGGGACTAGGTGCAAAGGCAAGGCAGGAGTGGAGCTGAGGCCAGGAAGGCGCCAGGAGCGTCTGCCTGTCTGGCGCAGCCTGCTCCTTCCCGGGCAGGAAGCCTAGCAGCGAGGCAAGTCTGGGCAAGGCTCGCCCAGGGCAGAGCAGCCTCACGCCAGCAACTCTGCCAGATCGGGCCTCTGAGCAGAGCTGGAGCTCTGCCGTACTGGAGGCTCACTGGGCTCCGCCCAAGGAGTGAGTGCAGACGCACGCAGCTGGGCTGCCTCCTCTTCTCCCGAGGAGGCTCGCTTCCCGCCTGCTGTGCACTAGGCTTCCAGGCGGGGGCGCCCCGCGCCCCCTACAGGTCTTGGCTCAGGGGCTGCTGGAGCTGGGGCTGCCGGCGGGAGCCCAGACACGCAGGGGCAGGCCCCACCACCTGCACACGTCTCTGCTGGGGAGCAGAGCGCTAGGGACATGACGTCTGTCAGGCACCTTCTGGGCGCCCACGGAGTCAGCCTCCGGGAGTGTGGGGCTGCAGACCACAGCCAGGGGACCTGGGAGCCTTGTGCTCTCCGTGCGGCGCTGAGTCTGGGCGGCCAAGCAACCGCTGGTGGAGCCCTGCACTTGCCCTCCCCTCCCCTCGACGAGAGGCCTCACTGCTGGAGGGCTTGGCAGTGTGCAAGCCGCCGGCTCCTAAGCCTTCCCCAAGGAGGCCCGGGGCCTAGATGCAAAGGCAAGGCAGGAGTGGAGCTGAGGCCAGGAAGGCGCCAGGGGCCTCTCCCAGCATCGCACAGCCTGCTCCTTCCCGGGCAGCAAGCCTAGCAGCGAGGCAAGCCTGGGCAAGTCTCGCCCAGGGCAGAGCAGCCTCGCGCAAGGCACTTGACTAGATCCGGCCTCTGAGCAGAGCTGGAGCTCTGCCGTCCTGGAGGCACACTCGGCTCGGCCCAAGCAGGGATTGCAGCTGCACGCGGCTTGGCTCCCTCGACTCTTCCCATGGAGGCTCGCTTCCAAGCGGACCGTGCACTTGGCTTCCAGGCAGGGACGCCCCGCGCCTCCTGCAGGTCTTGGCACAGGGGCTGCTTCCCCTGAGCGGAGGCTGTGGGCGGCAGCCCAGACACGCAGGGGCAGGCCCCAACCACCTGCCCACGTCTCTGCTGGTGGGGAGAGCACTAGGGAAATGACGTCTGTCAGGCACCTTCTGGGCGCTCACGGAGTCAGCCTCCGGGTGTGTGGGGCTGCAGACCACAGCCGGGGGCCCTGGGGAAGCCTGGTGCTCTCCGTGCTGTGCTGAGTCTGGGCGGCCAAGCGAGCGCTGGAGGAGCCCTGCACTTGCCATTCCCTTCCCTATGACAGAGCTCTCACGGCTGGAGGGCTTGGCAGCGTGCACCCCACCGGCCCCTAAGCCCTCCGCAAGGACGCCTGGGGACTAGGTGCAAAGGCAAGGCAGGAGTGGAGCTGAGGCCAGGAAGGCGCCAGGAGCGTCTGCCTGTCTGGCGCAGCCTGCTCCTTCCCGGGCAGGAAGCCTAGCAGCGAGGCAAGTCTGGGCAAGGCTCGCCCAGGGCAGAGCAGCCTCACGCCAGCAACTCTGCCAGATCGGGCCTCTGAGCAGAGCTGGAGCTCTGCCGTACTGGAGGCTCACTGGGCTCCGCCCAAGGAGTGAGTGCAGACGCACGCAGCTGGGCTGCCTCCTCTTCTCCCGAGGAGGCTCGCTTCCCGCCTGCTGTGCACTAGGCTTCCAGGCGGGGGCGCCCCGCGCCCCCTACAGGTCTTGGCTCAGGGGCTGCTTCCCTGGAGCTGGGGCTGCCGGCGGGAGCCCAGACACGCAGGGGCAGGCCCCACCACCTGCACACGTCTCTGCTGGGGAGCAGAGCGCTAGGGACATGACGTCTGTCAGGCACCTTCTGGGCGCCCACGGAGTCAGCCTCCGGGAGTGTGGGGCTGCAGACCACAGCCAGGGGACCTGGGAGCCTTGTGCTCGCCGTGCGGCGCTGAGTCTGGGCGGCCAGGCACCCGCTGGAGGAGCCCTGCACTTGCCCTCCCCTCCCCTCCCCTCGACGAGAGGCCTCACTGCTGGAGGGCTTGGCAGTGTGCAAGCCACCGGCTCCTAAGCCTTCCCCAAGGACGCCCGGGGCCTAGATGCAAAGGCAAGGCAGGAGTGGAGCTGAGGCCAGGAAGGCGCCAGGGGCCTCTCCCAGCATCGCACAGCCTGCTCCTTCCCGGGCAGCAAGCCTAGCAGCGAGGCAAGCCTGGGCAAGTCTCGCCCAGGGCAGAGCAGCCTCGCGCAAGGCACTTGACTAGATCCGGCCTCTGAGCAGAGCTGGAGCTCTGCCGTCCTGGAGGCACACTCGGCTTGGCCCAAGCAGGGATTGCAGCTGCACGCGGCTTGGCTCCCTCGACTCTTCCCATGGAGGCTCGCTTCCAAGCGGACCGTGCACTTGGCTTCCAGGCAGGGACGCCCCGCGCCTCCTGCAGGTCTTGGCACAGGGGCTGCTTCCCCTGAGCGGAGGCTGTGGGCGGCAGCCCAGACACGCAGGGGCAGGCCCCAACCACCTGCCCACGTCTCTGCTGGTGGGGAGAGCACTAGGGAAATGACGTCTGTCAGGCACCTTCTGGGCGCTCACGGAGTCAGCCTCCGGGTGTGTGGGGCTGCAGACCACAGCCGGGGGCCCTGGGGAAGCCTGGTGCTCTCCGTGCTGTGCTGAGTCTGGGCGGCCAAGCGACCGCTGGAGGAGCCCTGCACTTGCCATTCCCTTCCCTATGACAGAGCTCTCACGGCTGGAGGGCTTGGCAGCGTGCACCCCACCGGCCCCTAAGCCCTCCGCAAGGACGCCTGGGGACTAGGTGCAAAGGCAAGGCAGGAGTGGAGCTGAGGCCAGGAAGGCGCCAGGAGCGTCTGCCTGTCTGGCGCAGCCTGCTCCTTCCCGGGCAGGAAGCCTAGCAGCGAGGCAAGTCTGGGCAAGGCTCGCCCAGGGCAGAGCAGCCTCACGCCAGCAACTCTGCCAGATCGGGCCTCTGAGCAGAGCTGGAGCTCTGCCGTACTGGAGGCTCACTGGGCTCCGCCCAAGGAGTGAGTGCAGACGCACGCAGCTGGGCTGCCTCCTCTTCTCCCGAGGAGGCTCGCTTCCCGCCTGCTGTGCACTAGGCTTCCAGGCGGGGGCGCCCCGCGCCCCCTACAGGTCTTGGCTCAGGGGCTGCTTCCCTGGAGCTGGGGCTGCCGGCGGGAGCCCAGACACGCAGGGGCAGGCCCCACCACCTGCACACGTCTCTGCTGGGGAGCAGAGCGCTAGGGACATGACGTCTGTCAGGCACCTTCTGGGCGCCCACGGAGTCAGCCTCCGGGAGTGTGGGGCTGCAGACCACAGCCAGGGGACCTGGGAGCCTTGTGCTCTCCGTGCGGCGCTGAGTCTGGGCGGCCAAGCAACCGCTGGTGGAGCCCTGCACTTGCCCTCCCCTCCCCTCGACGAGAGGCCTCACTGCTGGAGGGCTTGGCAGTGTGCAAGCCGCCGGCTCCTAAGCCTTCCCCAAGGAGGCCCGGGGCCTAGATGCAAAGGCAAGGCAGGAGTGGAGCTGAGGCCAGGAAGGCGCCAGGGGCCTCTCCCAGCATCGCACAGCCTGCTCCTTCCCGGGCAGCAAGCCTAGCAGCGAGGCAAGCCTGGGCAAGTCTCGCCCAGGGCAGAGCAGCCTCGCGCAAGGCACTTGACTAGATCCGGCCTCTGAGCAGAGCTGGAGCTCTGCCGTCCTGGAGGCACACTCGGCTCGGCCCAAGCAGGGATTGCAGCTGCACGCGGCTTGGCTCCCTCGACTCTTCCCATGGAGGCTCGCTTCCAAGCGGACCGTGCACTTGGCTTCCAGGCAGGGACGCCCCGCGCCTCCTGCAGGTCTTGGCACAGGGGCTGCTTCCCCTGAGCGGAGGCTGTGGGCGGCAGCCCAGACACGCAGGGGCAGGCCCCAACCACCTGCCCACGTCTCTGCTGGTGGGGAGAGCACTAGGGAAATGACGTCTGTCAGGCACCTTCTGGGCGCTCACGGAGTCAGCCTCCGGGTGTGTGGGGCTGCAGACCACAGCCGGGGGCCCTGGGGAAGCCTGGTGCTCTCCGTGCTGTGCTGAGTCTGGGCGGCCAAGCGAGCGCTGGAGGAGCCCTGCACTTGCCATTCCCTTCCCTATGACAGAGCTCTCACGGCTGGAGGGCTTGGCAGCGTGCACCCCACCGGCCCCTAAGCCCTCCGCAAGGACGCCTGGGGACTAGGTGCAAAGGCAAGGCAGGAGTGGAGCTGAGGCCAGGAAGGCGCCAGGAGCGTCTGCCTGTCTGGCGCAGCCTGCTCCTTCCCGGGCAGGAAGCCTAGCAGCGAGGCAAGTCTGGGCAAGGCTCGCCCAGGGCAGAGCAGCCTCACGCCAGCAACTCTGCCAGATCGGGCCTCTGAGCAGAGCTGGAGCTCTGCCGTACTGGAGGCTCACTGGGCTCCGCCCAAGGAGTGAGTGCAGACGCACGCAGCTGGGCTGCCTCCTCTTCTCCCGAGGAGGCTCGCTTCCCGCCTGCTGTGCACTAGGCTTCCAGGCGGGGGCGCCCCGCGCCCCCTACAGGTCTTGGCTCAGGGGCTGCTTCCCTGGAGCTGGGGCTGCCGGCGGGAGCCCAGACACGCAGGGGCAGGCCCCACCACCTGCACACGTCTCTGCTGGGGAGCAGAGCGCTAGGGACATGACGTCTGTCAGGCACCTTCTGGGCGCCCACGGAGTCAGCCTCCGGGAGTGTGGGGCTGCAGACCACAGCCAGGGGACCTGGGAGCCTTGTGCTCGCCGTGCGGCGCTGAGTCTGGGCGGCCAGGCACCCGCTGGAGGAGCCCTGCACTTGCCCTCCCCTCCCCTCCCCTCGACGAGAGGCCTCACTGCTGGAGGGCTTGGCAGTGTGCAAGCCACCGGCTCCTAAGCCTTCCCCAAGGACGCCCGGGGCCTAGATGCAAAGGCAAGGCAGGAGTGGAGCTGAGGCCAGGAAGGCGCCAGGGGCCTCTCCCAGCATCGCACAGCCTGCTCCTTCCCGGGCAGCAAGCCTAGCAGCGAGGCAAGCCTGGGCAAGTCTCGCCCAGGGCAGAGCAGCCTCGCGCAAGGCACTTGACTAGATCCGGCCTCTGAGCAGAGCTGGAGCTCTGCCGTCCTGGAGGCACACTCGGCTCGGCCCAAGCAGGGATTGCAGCTGCACGCGGCTTGGCTCCCTCGACTCTTCCCAAGGAGGCTCGCTTCCAAGCGGACCGTGCACTTGGCTTCCAGGCAGGGACGCCCCGCGCCTCCTGCAGGTCTTGGCACAGGGGCTGCTTCCCCTGAGCGGAGGCTGTGGGCGGCAGCCCAGACACGCAGGGGCAGGCCCCAACCACCTGCCCACGTCTCTGCTGGTGGGGAGAGCACTAGGGAAATGACGTCTGTCAGGCACCTTCTGGGCGCTCACGGAGTCAGCCTCCGGGTGTGTGGGGCTGCAGACCACAGCTGCGGGCCCTGGGGAAGCCTGGTGCTCTCCGTGCTGTGCTGAGTCTGGGCGGCCAAGTGACCGCTGGAGGAGCCCTGCACTTGCCATTCCCTTCCCTATGACAGAGCTCTCACGGCTGGAGGGCTTGGCAGCGTGCACCCCACCGGCCCCTAAGCCCTCCGCAAGGACGCCTGGGGACTAGGTGCAAAGGCAAGGCAGGAGTGGAGCTGAGGCCAGGAAGGCGCCAGGAGCGTCTGCCTGTCTGGCGCAGCCTGCTCCTTCCCGGGCAGGAAGCCTAGCAGCGAGGCAAGTCTGGGCAAGGCTCGCCCAGGGCAGAGCAGCCTCACGCCAGCAACTCTGCCAGATCGGGCCTCTGAGCAGAGCTGGAGCTCTGCCGTACTGGAGGCTCACTGGGCTCCGCCCAAGGAGTGAGTGCAGACGCACGCAGCTGGGCTGCCTCCTCTTCTCCCGAGGAGGCTCGCTTCCCGCCTGCTGTGCACTAGGCTTCCAGGCGGGGGCGCCCCGCGCCCCCTACAGGTCTTGGCTCAGGGGCTGCTTCCCTGGAGCTGGGGCTGCCGGCGGGAGCCCAGACACGCAGGGGCAGGCCCCACCACCTGCACACGTCTCTGCTGGGGAGCAGAGCGCTAGGGACATGACGTCTGTCAGGCACCTTCTGGGCGCCCACGGAGTCAGCCTCCGGGAGTGTGGGGCTGCAGACCACAGCCAGGGGCCCTGGGAGCCTTGTGCTCTCCGTGCGGCGCTGAGTCTGGGCGGCCAAGCAACCGCTGGTGGAGCCCTGCACTTGCCCTCCCCTCCCCTCGACGAGAGGCCTCACTGCTGGAGGGCTTGGCAGTGTGCAAGCCACCGGCTCCTAAGCCTTCCCCAAGGAGGCCCGGGGCCTAGATGCAAAGGCAAGGCAGGAGTGGAGCTGAGGCCAGGAAGGCGCCAGGGGCCTCTCCCAGCATCGCACAGCCTGCTCCTTCCCGGGCAGCAAGCCTAGCAGCGAGGCAAGCCTGGGCAAGTCTCGCCCAGGGCAGAGCAGCCTCGCGCAAGCCACTTGACTAGATCCGGCCTCTGAGCAGAGCTGGAGCTCTGCCGTCCTGGAGGCACACTCGGCTCGGCCCAAGCAGGGATTGCAGCTGCACGCGGCTTGGCTCCCTCGACTCTTCCCATGGAGGCTCGCTTCCAAGCGGACCGTGCACTTGGCTTCCAGGCAGGGACGCCCCGCGCCTCCTGCAGGTCTTGGCACAGGGGCTGCTTCCCCTGAGCGGAGGCTGTGGGCGGCAGCCCAGACACGCAGGGGCAGGCCCCAACCACCTGCCCACGTCTCTGCTGGTGGGGAGAGCACTAGGGAAATGACGTCTGTCAGGCACCTTCTGGGCGCTCACGGAGTCAGCCTCCGGGTGTGTGGGGCTGCAGACCACAGCCGGGGGCCCTGGGGAAGCCTGGTGCTCTCCGTGCTGTGCTGAGTCTGGGCGGCCAAGCGACCGCTGGAGGAGCCCTGCACTTGCCATTCCCTTCCCTATGACAGAGCTCTCACGGCTGGAGGGCTTGGCAGCGTGCACCCCACCGGCCCCTAAGCCTTCCGCAAGGACGCCTGGGGACTAGGTGCAAAGGCAAGGCAGGAGTGGAGCTGAGGCCAGGAAGGCGCCAGGAGCGTCTGCCTGTCTGGCGCAGCCTGCTCCTTCCCGGGCAGGAAGCCTAGCAGCGAGGCAAGTCTGGGCAAGGCTCGCCCAGGGCAGAGCAGCCTCACGCCAGCAACTCTGCCAGATCGGGCCTCTGAGCAGAGCTGGAGCTCTGCCGTACTGGAGGCTCACTGGGCTCCGCCCAAGGAGTGAGTGCAGACGCACGCAGCTGGGCTGCCTCCTCTTCTCCCGAGGAGGCTCGCTTCCCGCCTGCTGTGCACTAGGCTTCCAGGCGGGGGCGCCCCGCGCCCCCTACAGGTCTTGGCTCAGGGGCTGCTTCCCTGGAGCTGGGGCTGCCGGCGGGAGCCCAGACACGCAGGGGCAGGCCCCACCACCTGCACACGTCTCTGCTGGGGAGCAGAGCGCTAGGGACATGACGTCTGTCAGGCACCTTCTGGGCGCCCACGGAGTCAGCCTCCGGGAGTGTGGGGCTGCAGACCACAGCCAGGGGACCTGGGAGCCTTGTGCTCTCCGTGCGGCGCTGAGTCTGGGCGGCCAAGCAACCGCTGGTGGAGCCCTGCACTTGCCCTCCCCTCCCCTCGACGAGAGGCCTCACTGCTGGAGGGCTTGGCAGTGTGCAAGCCACCGGCTCCTAAGCCTTCCCCAAGGACGCCCGGGGCCTAGATGCAAAGGCAAGGCAGGAGTGGAGCTGAGGCCAGGAAGGCGCCAGGGGCCTCTCCCAGCATCGCACAGCCTGCTCCTTCCCGGGCAGCAAGCCTAGCAGCGAGGCAAGCCTGGGCAAGTCTCGCCCAGGGCAGAGCAGCCTCGCGCAAGGCACTTGACTAGATCCGGCCTCTGAGCAGAGCTGGAGCTCTGCCGTCCTGGAGGCACACTCGGCTCGGCCCAAGCAGGGATTGCAGCTGCACGCGGCTTGGCTCCCTCGACTCTTCCCATGGAGGCTCGCTTCCAAGCGGACCGTGCACTTGGCTTCCAGGCAGGGACGCCCCGCGCCTCCTGCAGGTCTTGGCACAGGGGCTGCTTCCCCTGAGCGGAGGCTGTGGGCGGCAGCCCAGACACGCAGGGGCAGGCCCCAACCACCTGCCCACGTCTCTGCTGGTGGGGAGAGCACTAGGGAAATGACGTCTGTCAGGCACCTTCTGGGCGCTCACGGAGTCAGCCTCCGGGTGTGTGGGGCTGCAGACCACAGCCGGGGGCCCTGGGGAAGCCTGGTGCTCTCCGTGCTGTGCTGAGTCTGGGCGGCCAAGCGACCGCTGGAGGAGCCCTGCACTTGCCATTCCCTTCCCTATGACAGAGCTCTCACGGCTGGAGGGCTTGGCAGCGTGCACCCCACCGGCCCCTAAGCCCTCCGCAAGGACGCCTGGGGACTAGGTGCAAAGGCAAGGCAGGAGTGGAGCTGAGGCCAGGAAGGCGCCAGGAGCGTCTGCCTGTCTGGCGCAGCCTGCTCCTTCCCGGGCAGGAAGCCTAGCAGCGAGGCAAGTCTGGGCAAGGCTCGCCCAGGGCAGAGCAGCCTCACGCCAGCAACTCTGCCAGATCGGGCCTCTGAGCAGAGCTGGAGCTCTGCCGTACTGGAGGCTCACTGGGCTCCGCCCAAGGAGTGAGTGCAGACGCACGCAGCTGGGCTGCCTCCTCTTCTCCCGAGGAGGCTCGCTTCCCGCCTGCTGTGCACTAGGCTTCCAGGCGGGGGCGCCCCGCGCCCCCTACAGGTCTTGGCTCAGGGGCTGCTTCCCTGGAGCTGGGGCTGCCGGCGGGAGCCCAGACACGCAGGGGCAGGCCCCACCACCTGCACACGTCTCTGCTGGGGAGCAGAGCGCTAGGGACATGACGTCTGTCAGGCACCTTCTGGGCGCCCACGGAGTCAGCCTCCGGGAGTGTGGGGCTGCAGACCACAGCCAGGGGACCTGGGAGCCTTGTGCTCTCCGTGCGGCGCTGAGTCTGGGCGGCCAAGCAACCGCTGGTGGAGCCCTGCACTTGCCCTCCCCTCCCCTCGACGAGAGGCCTCACTGCTGGAGGGCTTGGCAGTGTGCAAGCCACCGGCTCCTAAGCCTTCCCCAAGGAGGCCCGGGGCCTAGATGCAAAGGCAAGGCAGGAGTGGAGCTGAGGCCAGGAAGGCGCCAGGGGCCTCTCCCAGCATCGCACAGCCTGCTCCTTCCCGGGCAGCAAGCCTAGCAGCGAGGCAAGCCTGGGCAAGTCTCGCCCAGGGCAGAGCAGCCTCGCGCAAGGCACTTGACTAGATCCGGCCTCTGAGCAGAGCTGGAGCTCTGCCGTCCTGGAGGCACACTCGGCTCGGCCCAAGCAGGGATTGCAGCTGCACGCGGCTTGGCTCCCTCGACTCTTCCCATGGAGGCTCGCTTCCAAGCGGACCGTGCACTTGGCTTCCAGGCAGGGACGCCCCGCGCCTCCTGCAGGTCTTGGCACAGGGGCTGCTTCCCCTGAGCGGAGGCTGTGGGCGGCAGCCCAGACACGCAGGGGCAGGCCCCAACCACCTGCCCACGTCTCTGCTGGTGGGGAGAGCACTAGGGAAATGACGTCTGTCAGGCACCTTCTGGGCGCTCACGGAGTCAGCCTCCGGGTGTGTGGGGCTGCAGACCACAGCCGGGGGCCCTGGGGAAGCCTGGTGCTCTCCGTGCTGTGCTGAGTCTGGGCGGCCAAGCGACCGCTGGAGGAGCCCTGCACTTGCCATTCCCTTCCCTATGACAGAGCTCTCACGGCTGGAGGGCTTGGCAGCGTGCACCCCACCGGCCCCTAAGCCCTCCGCAAGGACGCCTGGGGACTAGGTGCAAAGGCAAGGCAGGAGTGGAGCTGAGGCCAGGAAGGCGCCAGGAGCGTCTGCCTGTCTGGCGCAGCCTGCTCCTTCCCGGGCAGGAAGCCTAGCAGCGAGGCAAGTCTGGGCAAGGCTCGCCCAGGGCAGAGCAGCCTCACGCCAGCAACTCTGCCAGATCGGGCCTCTGAGCAGAGCTGGAGCTCTGCCGTACTGGAGGCTCACTGGGCTCCGCCCAAGGAGTGAGTGCAGACGCACGCAGCTGGGCTGCCTCCTCTTCTCCCGAGGAGGCTCGCTTCCCGCCTGCTGTGCACTAGGCTTCCAGGCGGGGGCGCCCCGCGCCCCCTACAGGTCTTGGCTCAGGGGCTGCTTCCCTGGAGCTGGGGCTGCCGGCGGGAGCCCAGACACGCAGGGGCAGGCCCCACCACCTGCACACGTCTCTGCTGGGGAGCAGAGCGCTAGGGACATGACGTCTGTCAGGCACCTTCTGGGCGCCCACGGAGTCAGCCTCCGGGAGTGTGGGGCTGCAGACCACAGCCAGGGGACCTGGGAGCCTTGTGCTCTCCGTGCGGCGCTGAGTCTGGGCGGCCAAGCAACCGCTGGTGGAGCCCTGCACTTGCCCTCCCCTCCCCTCGACGAGAGGCCTCACTGCTGGAGGGCTTGGCAGTGTGCAAGCCACCGGCTCCTAAGCCTTCCCCAAGGACGCCCGGGGCCTAGATGCAAAGGCAAGGCAGGAGTGGAGCTGAGGCCAGGAAGGCGCCAGGGGCCTCTCCCAGCATCGCACAGCCTGCTCCTTCCCGGGCAGCAAGCCTAGCAGCGAGGCAAGCCTGGGCAAGTCTCGCCCAGGGCAGAGCAGCCTCGCGCAAGGCACTTGACTAGATCCGGCCTCTGAGCAGAGCTGGAGCTCTGCCGTCCTGGAGGCACACTCGGCTCGGCCCAAGCAGGGATTGCAGCTGCACGCGGCTTGGCTCCCTCGACTCTTCCCATGGAGGCTCGCTTCCAAGCGGACCGTGCACTTGGCTTCCAGGCAGGGACGCCCCGCGCCTCCTGCAGGTCTTGGCACAGGGGCTGCTTCCCCTGAGCAGAGGCTGTGGGCGGCAGCCCAGACACGCAGGGGCAGGCCCCAACCACCTGCCCACGTCTCTGCTGGTGGGGAGAGCACTAGGGAAATGACGTCTGTCAGGCACCTTCTGGGCGCTCACGGAGTCAGCCTCCGGGTGTGTGGGGCTGCAGACCACAGCCGGGGGCCCTGGGGAAGCCTGGTGCTCTCCGTGCTGTGCTGAGTCTGGGCGGCCAAGCGACCGCTGGAGGAGCCCTGCACTTGCCATTCCCTTCCCTATGACAGAGCTCTCACGGCTGGAGGGCTTGGCAGCGTGCACCCCACCGGCCCCTAAGCCCTCCGCAAGGACGCCTGGGGACTAGGTGCAAAGGCAAGGCAGGAGTGGAGCTGAGGCCAGGAAGGCGCCAGGAGCGTCTGCCTGTCTGGCGCAGCCTGCTCCTTCCCGGGCAGGAAGCCTAGCAGCGAGGCAAGTCTGGGCAAGGCTCGCCCAGGGCAGAGCAGCCTCACGCCAGCAACTCTGCCAGATCGGGCCTCTGAGCAGAGCTGGAGCTCTGCCGTACTGGAGGCTCACTGGGCTCCGCCCAAGGAGTGAGTGCAGACGCACGCAGCTGGGCTGCCTCCTCTTCTCCCGAGGAGGCTCGCTTCCCGCCTGCTGTGCACTAGGCTTCCAGGCGGGGGCGCCCCGCGCCCCCTACAGGTCTTGGCTCAGGGGCTGCTTCCCTGGAGCTGGGGCTGCCGGCGGGAGCCCAGACACGCAGGGGCAGGCCCCACCACCTGCACACGTCTCTGCTGGGGAGCAGAGCGCTAGGGACATGACGTCTGTCAGGCACCTTCTGGGCGCCCACGGAGTCAGCCTCCGGGAGTGTGGGGCTGCAGACCACAGCCAGGGGACCTGGGAGCCTTGTGCTCTCCGTGCGGCGCTGAGTCTGGGCGGCCAAGCAACCGCTGGTGGAGCCCTGCACTTGCCCTCCCCTCCCCTCGACGAGAGGCCTCACTGCTGGAGGGCTTGGCAGTGTGCAAGCCACCGGCTCCTAAGCCTTCCCCAAGGACGCCCGGGGCCTAGATGCAAAGGCAAGGCAGGAGTGGAGCTGAGGCCAGGAAGGCGCCAGGGGCCTCTCCCAGCATCGCACAGCCTGCTCCTTCCCGGGCAGCAAGCCTAGCAGCGAGGCAAGCCTGGGCAAGTCTCGCCCAGGGCAGAGCAGCCTCGCGCAAGGCACTTGACTAGATCCGGCCTCTGAGCAGAGCTGGAGCTCTGCCGTCCTGGAGGCACACTCGGCTCGGCCCAAGCAGGGATTGCAGCTGCACGCGGCTTGGCTCCCTCGACTCTTCCCATGGAGGCTCGCTTCCAAGCGGACCGTGCACTTGGCTTCCAGGCAGGGACGCCCCGCGCCTCCTGCAGGTCTTGGCACAGGGGCTGCTTCCCCTGAGCGGAGGCTGTGGGCGGCAGCCCAGACACGCAGGGGCAGGCCCCAACCACCTGCCCACGTCTCTGCTGGTGGGGAGAGCACTAGGGAAATGACGTCTGTCAGGCACCTTCTGGGCGCTCACGGAGTCAGCCTCCGGGTGTGTGGGGCTGCAGACCACAGCCGGGGGCCCTGGGGAAGCCTGGTGCTCTCCGTGCTGTGCTGAGTCTGGGCGGCCAAGCGACCGCTGGAGGAGCCCTGCACTTGCCATTCCCTTCCCTATGACAGAGCTCTCACGGCTGGAGGGCTTGGCAGCGTGCACCCCACCGGCCCCTAAGCCCTCCGCAAGGACGCCTGGGGACTAGGTGCAAAGGCAAGGCAGGAGTGGAGCTGAGGCCAGGAAGGCGCCAGGAGCGTCTGCCTGTCTGGCGCAGCCTGCTCCTTCCCGGGCAGGAAGCCTAGCAGCGAGGCAAGTCTGGGCAAGGCTCGCCCAGGGCAGAGCAGCCTCACGCCAGCAACTCTGCCAGATCGGGCCTCTGAGCAGAGCTGGAGCTCTGCCGTACTGGAGGCTCACTGGGCTCCGCCCAAGGAGTGAGTGCAGACGCACGCAGCTGGGCTGCCTCCTCTTCTCCCGAGGAGGCTCGCTTCCCGCCTGCTGTGCACTAGGCTTCCAGGCGGGGGCGCCCCGCGCCCCCTACAGGTCTTGGCTCAGGGGCTGCTTCCCTGGAGCTGGGGCTGCCGGCGGGAGCCCAGACACGCAGGGGCAGGCCCCACCACCTGCACACGTCTCTGCTGGGGAGCAGAGCGCTAGGGACATGACGTCTGTCAGGCACCTTCTGGGCGCCCACGGAGTCAGCCTCCGGGAGTGTGGGGCTGCAGACCACAGCCAGGGGACCTGGGAGCCTTGTGCTCGCCGTGCGGCGCTGAGTCTGGGCGGCCAGGCACCCGCTGGAGGAGCCCTGCACTTGCCCTCCCCTCCCCTCCCCTCGACGAGAGGCCTCACTGCTGGAGGGCTTGGCAGTGTGCAAGCCACCGGCTCCTAAGCCTTCCCCAAGGACGCCCGGGGCCTAGATGCAAAGGCAAGGCAGGAGTGGAGCTGAGGCCAGGAAGGCGCCAGGGGCCTCTCCCAGCATCGCACAGCCTGCTCCTTCCCGGGCAGCAAGCCTAGCAGCGAGGCAAGCCTGGGCAAGTCTCGCCCAGGGCAGAGCAGCCTCGCGCAAGGCACTTGACTAGATCCGGCCTCTGAGCAGAGCTGGAGCTCTGCCGTCCTGGAGGCACACTCGGCTCGGCCCAAGCAGGGATTGCAGCTGCACGCGGCTTGGCTCCCTCGACTCTTCCCAAGGAGGCTCGCTTCCAAGCGGACCGTGCACTTGGCTTCCAGGCAGGGACGCCCCGCGCCTCCTGCAGGTCTTGGCACAGGGGCTGCTTCCCCTGAGCGGAGGCTGTGGGCGGCAGCCCAGACACGCAGGGGCAGGCCCCAACCACCTGCCCACGTCTCTGCTGGTGGGGAGAGCACTAGGGAAATGACGTCTGTCAGGCACCTTCTGGGCGCTCACGGAGTCAGCCTCCGGGTGTGTGGGGCTGCAGACCACAGCTGCGGGCCCTGGGGAAGCCTGGTGCTCTCCGTGCTGTGCTGAGTCTGGGCGGCCAAGTGACCGCTGGAGGAGCCCTGCACTTGCCATTCCCTTCCCTATGACAGAGCTCTCACGGCTGGAGGGCTTGGCAGCGTGCACCCCACCGGCCCCTAAGCCCTCCGCAAGGACGCCTGGGGACTAGGTGCAAAGGCAAGGCAGGAGTGGAGCTGAGGCCAGGAAGGCGCCAGGAGCGTCTGCCTGTCTGGCGCAGCCTGCTCCTTCCCGGGCAGGAAGCCTAGCAGCGAGGCAAGTCTGGGCAAGGCTCGCCCAGGGCAGAGCAGCCTCACGCCAGCAACTCTGCCAGATCGGGCCTCTGAGCAGAGCTGGAGCTCTGCCGTACTGGAGGCTCACTGGGCTCCGCCCAAGGAGTGAGTGCAGACGCACGCAGCTGGGCTGCCTCCTCTTCTCCCGAGGAGGCTCGCTTCCCGCCTGCTGTGCACTAGGCTTCCAGGCGGGGGCGCCCCGCGCCCCCTACAGGTCTTGGCTCAGGGGCTGCTTCCCTGGAGCTGGGGCTGCCGGCGGGAGCCCAGACACGCAGGGGCAGGCCCCACCACCTGCACACGTCTCTGCTGGGGAGCAGAGCGCTAGGGACATGACGTCTGTCAGGCACCTTCTGGGCGCCCACGGAGTCAGCCTCCGGGAGTGTGGGGCTGCAGACCACAGCCAGGGGCCCTGGGAGCCTTGTGCTCTCCGTGCGGCGCTGAGTCTGGGCGGCCAAGCAACCGCTGGTGGAGCCCTGCACTTGCCCTCCCCTCCCCTCGACGAGAGGCCTCACTGCTGGAGGGCTTGGCAGTGTGCAAGCCACCGGCTCCTAAGCCTTCCCCAAGGACGCCCGGGGCCTAGATGCAAAGGCAAGGCAGGAGTGGAGCTGAGGCCAGGAAGGCGCCAGGGGCCTCTCCCAGCATCGCACAGCCTGCTCCTTCCCGGGCAGCAAGCCTAGCAGCGAGGCAAGCCTGGGCAAGTCTCGCCCAGGGCAGAGCAGCCTCGCGCAAGGCACTTGACTAGATCCGGCCTCTGAGCAGAGCTGGAGCTCTGCCGTCCTGGAGGCACACTCGGCTCGGCCCAAGCAGGGATTGCAGCTGCACGCGGCTTGGCTCCCTCGACTCTTCCCATGGAGGCTCGCTTCCAAGCGGACCGTGCACTTGGCTTCCAGGCAGGGACGCCCCGCGCCTCCTGCAGGTCTTGGCACAGGGGCTGCTTCCCCTGAGCGGAGGCTGTGGGCGGCAGCCCAGACACGCAGGGGCAGGCCCCAACCACCTGCCCACGTCTCTGCTGGTGGGGAGAGCACTCGGGAAATGACGTCTGTCAGGCACCTTCTGGGCGCTCACGGAGTCAGCCTCCGGGTGTGTGGGGCTGCAGACCACAGCCGGGGGCCCTGGGGAAGCCTGGTGCTCTCCGTGCTGTGCTGAGTCTGGGCGGCCAAGCGACCGCTGGAGGAGCCCTGCACTTGCCATTCCCTTCCCTATGACAGAGCTCTCACGGCTGGAGGGCTTGGCAGCGTGCACCCCACCGGCCCCTAAGCCCTCCGCAAGGACGCCTGGGGACTAGGTGCAAAGGCAAGGCAGGAGTGGAGCTGAGGCCAGGAAGGCGCCAGGAGCGTCTGCCTGTCTGGCGCAGCCTGCTCCTTCCCGGGCAGGAAGCCTAGCAGCGAGGCAAGTCTGGGCAAGGCTCGCCCAGGGCAGAGCAGCCTCACGCCAGCAACTCTGCCAGATCGGGCCTCTGAGCAGAGCTGGAGCTCTGCCGTACTGGAGGCTCACTGGGCTCCGCCCAAGGAGTGAGTGCAGACGCACGCAGCTGGGCTGCCTCCTCTTCTCCCGAGGAGGCTCGCTTCCCGCCTGCTGTGCACTAGGCTTCCAGGCGGGGGCGCCCCGCGCCCCCTACAGGTCTTGGCTCAGGGGCTGCTTCCCTGGAGCTGGGGCTGCCGGCGGGAGCCCAGACACGCAGGGGCAGGCCCCACCACCTGCACACGTCTCTGCTGGGGAGCAGAGCGCTAGGGACATGACGTCTGTCAGGCACCTTCTGGGCGCCCACGGAGTCAGCCTCCGGGAGTGTGGGGCTGCAGACCACAGCCAGGGGACCTGGGAGCCTTGTGCTCTCCGTGCGGCGCTGAGTCTGGGCGGCCAAGCAACCGCTGGTGGAGCCCTGCACTTGCCCTCCCCTCCCCTCGACGAGAGGCCTCACTGCTGGAGGGCTTGGCAGTGTGCAAGCCACCGGCTCCTAAGCCTTCCCCAAGGACGCCCGGGGCCTAGATGCAAAGGCAAGGCAGGAGTGGAGCTGAGGCCAGGAAGGCGCCAGGGGCCTCTCCCAGCATCGCACAGCCTGCTCCTTCCCGGGCAGCAAGCCTAGCAGCGAGGCAAGCCTGGGCAAGTCTCGCCCAGGGCAGAGCAGCCTCGCGCAAGGCACTTGACTAGATCCGGCCTCTGAGCAGAGCTGGAGCTCTGCCGTCCTGGAGGCACACTCGGCTCGGCCCAAGCAGGGATTGCAGCTGCACGCGGCTTGGCTCCCTCGACTCTTCCCATGGAGGCTCGCTTCCAAGCGGACCGTGCACTTGGCTTCCAGGCAGGGACGCCCCGCGCCTCCTGCAGGTCTTGGCACAGGGGCTGCTTCCCCTGAGCGGAGGCTGTGGGCGGCAGCCCAGACACGCAGGGGCAGGCCCCAACCACCTGCCCACGTCTCTGCTGGTGGGGAGAGCACTAGGGAAATGACGTCTCTCAGGCACCTTCTGGGCGCTCACGGAGTCAGCCTCCGGGTGTGTGGGGCTGCAGACCACAGCCGGGGGCCCTGGGGAAGCCTGGTGCTCTCCGTGCTGTGCTGAGTCTGGGCGGCCAAGCGACCGCTGGAGGAGCCCTGCACTTGCCATTCCCTTCCCTATGACAGAGCTCTCACGGCTGGAGGGCTTGGCAGCGTGCACCCCACCGGCCCCTAAGCCCTCCGCAAGGACGCCTGGGGACTAGGTGCAAAGGCAAGGCAGGAGTGGAGCTGAGGCCAGGAAGGCGCCAGGAGCGTCTGCCTGTCTGGCGCAGCCTGCTCCTTCCCGGGCAGGAAGCCTAGCAGCGAGGCAAGTCTGGGCAAGGCTCGCCCAGGGCAGAGCAGCCTCACGCCAGCAACTCTGCCAGATCGGGCCTCTGAGCAGAGCTGGAGCTCTGCCGTACTGGAGGCTCACTGGGCTCCGCCCAAGGAGTGAGTGCAGACGCACGCAGCTGGGCTGCCTCCTCTTCTCCCGAGGAGGCTCGCTTCCCGCCTGCTGTGCACTAGGCTTCCAGGCGGGGGCGCCCCGCGCCCCCTACAGGTCTTGGCTCAGGGGCTGCTTCCCTGGAGCTGGGGCTGCCGGCGGGAGCCCAGACACGCAGGGGCAGGCCCCACCACCTGCACACGTCTCTGCTGGGGAGCAGAGCGCTAGGGACATGACGTCTGTCAGGCACCTTCTGGGCGCCCACGGAGTCAGCCTCCGGGAGTGTGGGGCTGCAGACCACAGCCAGGGGACCTGGGAGCCTTGTGCTCTCCGTGCGGCGCTGAGTCTGGGCGGCCAAGCAACCGCTGGTGGAGCCCTGCACTTGCCCTCCCCTCCCCTCGACGAGAGGCCTCACTGCTGGAGGGCTTGGCAGTGTGCAAGCCACCGGCTCCTAAGCCTTCCCCAAGGAGGCCCGGGGCCTAGATGCAAAGGCAAGGCAGGAGTGGAGCTGAGGCCAGGAAGGCGCCAGGGGCCTCTCCCAGCATCGCACAGCCTGCTCCTTCCCGGGCAGCAAGCCTAGCAGCGAGGCAAGCCTGGGCAAGTCTCGCCCAGGGCAGAGCAGCCTCGCGCAAGGCACTTGACTAGATCCGGCCTCTGAGCAGAGCTGGAGCTCTGCCGTCCTGGAGGCACACTCGGCTCGGCCCAAGCAGGGATTGCAGCTGCACGCGGCTTGGCTCCCTCGACTCTTCCCATGGAGGCTCGCTTCCAAGCGGACCGTGCACTTGGCTTCCAGGCAGGGACGCCCCGCGCCTCCTGCAGGTCTTGGCACAGGGGCTGCTTCCCCTGAGCGGAGGCTGTGGGCGGCAGCCCAGACACGCAGGGGCAGGCCCCAACCACCTGCCCACGTCTCTGCTGGTGGGGAGAGCACTAGGGAAATGACGTCTGTCAGGCACCTTCTGGGCGCTCACGGAGTCAGCCTCCGGGTGTGTGGGGCTGCAGACCACAGCCGGGGGCCCTGGGGAAGCCTGGTGCTCTCCGTGCTGTGCTGAGTCTGGGCGGCCAAGCGACCGCTGGAGGAGCCCTGCACTTGCCATTCCCTTCCCTATGACAGAGCTCTCACGGCTGGAGGGCTTGGCAGCGTGCACCCCACCGGCCCCCTCCGCAAGGACGCCTGGGGACTAGGTGCAAAGGCAAGGCAGGAGTGGAGCTGAGGCCAGGAAGGCGCCAGGAGCGTCTGCCTGTCTGGCGCAGCCTGCTCCTTCCCGGGCAGGAAGCCTAGCAGCGAGGCAAGTCTGGGCAAGGCTCGCCCAGGGCAGAGCAGCCTCACGCCAGCAACTCTGCCAGATCGGGCCTCTGAGCAGAGCTGGAGCTCTGCCGTACTGGAGGCTCACTGGGCTCCGCCCAAGGAGTGAGTGCAGACGCACGCAGCTGGGCTGCCTCCTCTTCTCCCGAGGAGGCTCGCTTCCCGCCTGCTGTGCACTAGGCTTCCAGGCGGGGGCGCCCCGCGCCCCCTACAGGTCTTGGCTCAGGGGCTGCTTCCCTGGAGCTGGGGCTGCCGGCGGGAGCCCAGACACGCAGGGGCAGGCCCCACCACCTGCACACGTCTCTGCTGGGGAGCAGAGCGCTAGGGACATGACGTCTGTCAGGCACCTTCTGGGCGCCCACGGAGTCAGCCTCCGGGAGTGTGGGGCTGCAGACCACAGCCAGGGGACCTGGGAGCCTTGTGCTCTCCGTGCGGCGCTGAGTCTGGGCGGCCAAGCAACCGCTGGTGGAGCCCTGCACTTGCCCTCCCCTCCCCTCGACGAGAGGCCTCACTGCTGGAGGGCTTGGCAGTGTGCAAGCCACCGGCTCCTAAGCCTTCCCCAAGGACGCCCGGGGCCTAGATGCAAAGGCAAGGCAGGAGTGGAGCTGAGGCCAGGAAGGCGCCAGGGGCCTCTCCCAGCATCGCACAGCCTGCTCCTTCCCGGGCAGCAAGCCTAGCAGCGAGGCAAGCCTGGGCAAGTCTCGCCCAGGGCAGAGCAGCCTCGCGCAAGGCACTTGACTAGATCCGGCCTCTGAGCAGAGCTGGAGCTCTGCCGTCCTGGAGGCACACTCGGCTCGGCCCAAGCAGGGATTGCAGCTGCACGCGGCTTGGCTCCCTCGACTCTTCCCATGGAGGCTCGCTTCCAAGCGGACCGTGCACTTGGCTTCCAGGCAGGGACGCCCCGCGCCTCCTGCAGGTCTTGGCACAGGGGCTGCTTCCCCTGAGCGGAGGCTGTGGGCGGCAGCCCAGACACGCAGGGGCAGGCCCCAACCACCTGCCCACGTCTCTGCTGGTGGGGAGAGCACTAGGGAAATGACGTCTGTCAGGCACCTTCTGGGCGCTCACGGAGTCAGCCTCCGGGTGTGTGGGGCTGCAGACCACAGCCGGGGGCCCTGGGGAAGCCTGGTGCTCTCCGTGCTGTGCTGAGTCTGGGCGGCCAAGCGAGCGCTGGAGGAGCCCTGCACTTGCCATTCCCTTCCCTATGACAGAGCTCTCACGGCTGGAGGGCTTGGCAGCGTGCACCCCACCGGCCCCTAAGCCCTCCGCAAGGACGCCTGGGGACTAGGTGCAAAGGCAAGGCAGGAGTGGAGCTGAGGCCAGGAAGGCGCCAGGAGCGTCTGCCTGTCTGGCGCAGCCTGCTCCTTCCCGGGCAGGAAGCCTAGCAGCGAGGCAAGTCTGGGCAAGGCTCGCCCAGGGCAGAGCAGCCTCACGCCAGCAACTCTGCCAGATCGGGCCTCTGAGCAGAGCTGGAGCTCTGCCGTACTGGAGGCTCACTGGGCTCCGCCCAAGGAGTGAGTGCAGACGCACGCAGCTGGGCTGCCTCCTCTTCTCCCGAGGAGGCTCGCTTCCCGCCTGCTGTGCACTAGGCTTCCAGGCGGGGGCGCCCCGCGCCCCCTACAGGTCTTGGCTCAGGGGCTGCTTCCCTGGAGCTGGGGCTGCCGGCGGGAGCCCAGACACGCAGGGGCAGGCCCCACCACCTGCACACGTCTCTGCTGGGGAGCAGAGCGCTAGGGACATGACGTCTGTCAGGCACCTTCTGGGCGCCCACGGAGTCAGCCTCCGGGAGTGTGGGGCTGCAGACCACAGCCAGGGGACCTGGGAGCCTTGTGCTCTCCGTGCGGCGCTGAGTCTGGGCGGCCAAGCAACCGCTGGTGGAGCCCTGCACTTGCCCTCCCCTCCCCTCGACGAGAGGCCTCACTGCTGGAGGGCTTGGCAGTGTGCAAGCCACCGGCTCCTAAGCCTTCCCCAAGGAGGCCCGGGGCCTAGATGCAAAGGCAAGGCAGGAGTGGAGCTGAGGCCAGGAAGGCGCCAGGGGCCTCTCCCAGCATCGCACAGCCTGCTCCTTCCCGGGCAGCAAGCCTAGCAGCGAGGCAAGCCTGGGCAAGTCTCGCCCAGGGCAGAGCAGCCTCGCGCAAGGCACTTGACTAGATCCGGCCTCTGAGCAGAGCTGGAGCTCTGCCGTCCTGGAGGCACACTCGGCTCGGCCCAAGCAGGGATTGCAGCTGCACGCGGCTTGGCTCCCTCGACTCTTCCCATGGAGGCTCGCTTCCAAGCGGACCGTGCACTTGGCTTCCAGGCAGGGACGCCCCGCGCCTCCTGCAGGTCTTGGCACAGGGGCTGCTTCCCCTGAGCGGAGGCTGTGGGCGGCAGCCCAGACACGCAGGGGCAGGCCCCAACCACCTGCCCACGTCTCTGCTGGTGGGGAGAGCACTAGGGAAATGACGTCTGTCAGGCACCTTCTGGGCGCTCACGGAGTCAGCCTCCGGGTGTGTGGGGCTGCAGACCACAGCCGGGGGCCCTGGGGAAGCCTGGTGCTCTCCGTGCTGTGCTGAGTCTGGGCGGCCAAGCGACCGCTGGAGGAGCCCTGCACTTGCCATTCCCTTCCCTATGACAGAGCTCTCACGGCTGGAGGGCTTGGCAGCGTGCACCCCACCGGCCCCTAAGCCCTCCGCAAGGACGCCTGGGGACTAGGTGCAAAGGCAAGGCAGGAGTGGAGCTGAGGCCAGGAAGGCGCCAGGAGCGTCTGCCTGTCTGGCGCAGCCTGCTCCTTCCCGGGCAGGAAGCCTAGCAGCGAGGCAAGTCTGGGCAAGGCTCGCCCAGGGCAGAGCAGCCTCACGCCAGCAACTCTGCCAGATCGGGCCTCTGAGCAGAGCTGGAGCTCTGCCGTACTGGAGGCTCACTGGGCTCCGCCCAAGGAGTGAGTGCAGACGCACGCAGCTGGGCTGCCTCCTCTTCTCCCGAGGAGGCTCGCTTCCCGCCTGCTGTGCACTAGGCTTCCAGGCGGGGGCGCCCCGCGCCCCCTACAGGTCTTGGCTCAGGGGCTGCTTCCCTGGAGCTGGGGCTGCCGGCGGGAGCCCAGACACGCAGGGGCAGGCCCCACCACCTGCACACGTCTCTGCTGGGGAGCAGAGCGCTAGGGACATGACGTCTGTCAGGCACCTTCTGGGCGCCCACGGAGTCAGCCTCCGGGAGTGTGGGGCTGCAGACCACAGCCAGGGGACCTGGGAGCCTTGTGCTCTCCGTGCGGCGCTGAGTCTGGGCGGCCAAGCAACCGCTGGTGGAGCCCTGCACTTGCCCTCCCCTCCCCTCGACGAGAGGCCTCACTGCTGGAGGGCTTGGCAGTGTGCAAGCCACCGGCTCCTAAGCCTTCCCCAAGGACGCCCGGGGCCTAGATGCAAAGGCAAGGCAGGAGTGGAGCTGAGGCCAGGAAGGCGCCAGGGGCCTCTCCCAGCATCGCACAGCCTGCTCCTTCCCGGGCAGCAAGCCTAGCAGCGAGGCAAGCCTGGGCAAGTCTCGCCCAGGGCAGAGCAGCCTCGCGCAAGGCACTTGACTAGATCCGGCCTCTGAGCAGAGCTGGAGCTCTGCCGTCCTGGAGGCACACTCGGCTCGGCCCAAGCAGGGATTGCAGCTGCACGCGGCTTGGCTCCCTCGACTCTTCCCATGGAGGCTCGCTTCCAAGCGGACCGTGCACTTGGCTTCCAGGCAGGGACGCCCCGCGCCTCCTGCAGGTCTTGGCACAGGGGCTGCTTCCCCTGAGCGGAGGCTGTGGGCGGCAGCCCAGACACGCAGGGGCAGGCCCCAACCACCTGCCCACGTCTCTGCTGGTGGGGAGAGCACTAGGGAAATGACGTCTGTCAGGCACCTTCTGGGCGCTCACGGAGTCAGCCTCCGGGTGTGTGGGGCTGCAGACCACAGCCGGGGGCCCTGGGGAAGCCTGGTGCTCTCCGTGCTGTGCTGAGTCTGGGCGGCCAAGCGACCGCTGGAGGAGCCCTGCACTTGCCATTCCCTTCCCTATGACAGAGCTCTCACGGCTGGAGGGCTTGGCAGCGTGCACCCCACCGGCCCCTAAGCCCTCCGCAAGGACGCCTGGGGACTAGGTGCAAAGGCAAGGCAGGAGTGGAGCTGAGGCCAGGAAGGCGCCAGGAGCGTCTGCCTGTCTGGCGCAGCCTGCTCCTTCCCGGGCAGGAAGCCTAGCAGCGAGGCAAGTCTGGGCAAGGCTCGCCCAGGGCAGAGCAGCCTCACGCCAGCAACTCTGCCAGATCAGGCCTCTGAGCAGAGCTGGAGCTCTGCCGTACTGGAGGCTCACTGGGCTCCGCCCAAGGAGTGAGTGCAGACGCACGCAGCTGGGCTGCCTCCTCTTCTCCCGAGGAGGCTCGCTTCCCGCCTGCTGTGCACTAGGCTTCCAGGCGGGGGCGCCCCGCGCCCCCTACAGGTCTTGGCTCAGGGGCTGCTTCCCTGGAGCTGGGGCTGCCGGCGGGAGCCCAGACACGCAGGGGCAGGCCCCACCACCTGCACACGTCTCTGCTGGGGAGCAGAGCGCTAGGGACATGACGTCTGTCAGGCACCTTCTGGGCGCCCACGGAGTCAGCCTCCGGGAGTGTGGGGCTGCAGACCACAGCCAGGGGACCTGGGAGCCTTGTGCTCTCCGTGCGGCGCTGAGTCTGGGCGGCCAAGCAACCGCTGGTGGAGCCCTGCACTTGCCCTCCCCTCCCCTCGACGAGAGGCCTCACTGCTGGAGGGCTTGGCAGTGTGCAAGCCACCGGCTCCTAAGCCTTCCCCAAGGACGCCCGGGGCCTAGATGCAAAGGCAAGGCAGGAGTGGAGCTGAGGCCAGGAAGGCGCCAGGGGCCTCTCCCAGCATCGCACAGCCTGCTCCTTCCCGGGCAGCAAGCCTAGCAGCGAGGCAAGCCTGGGCAAGTCTCGCCCAGGGCAGAGCAGCCTCGCGCAAGGCACTTGACTAGATCCGGCCTCTGAGCAGAGCTGGAGCTCTGCCGTCCTGGAGGCACACTCGGCTCGGCCCAAGCAGGGATTGCAGCTGCACGCGGCTTGGCTCCCTCGACTCTTCCCATGGAGGCTCGCTTCCAAGCGGACCGTGCACTTGGCTTCCAGGCAGGGACGCCCCGCGCCTCCTGCAGGTCTTGGCACAGGGGCTGCTTCCCCTGAGCGGAGGCTGTGGGCGGCAGCCCAGACACGCAGGGGCAGGCCCCAACCACCTGCCCACGTCTCTGCTGGTGGGGAGAGCACTAGGGAAATGACGTCTGTCAGGCACCTTCTGGGCGCTCACGGAGTCAGCCTCCGGGTGTGTGGGGCTGCAGACCACAGCCGGGGGCCCTGGGGAAGCCTGGTGCTCTCCGTGCTGTGCTGAGTCTGGGCGGCCAAGCGACCGCTGGAGGAGCCCTGCACTTGCCATTCCCTTCCCTATGACAGAGCTCTCACGGCTGGAGGGCTTGGCAGCGTGCACCCCACCGGCCCCTAAGCCCTCCGCAAGGACGCCTGGGGACTAGGTGCAAAGGCAAGGCAGGAGTGGAGCTGAGGCCAGGAAGGCGCCAGGAGCGTCTGCCTGTCTGGCGCAGCCTGCTCCTTCCCGGGCAGGAAGCCTAGCAGCGAGGCAAGTCTGGGCAAGGCTCGCCCAGGGCAGAGCAGCCTCACGCCAGCAACTCTGCCAGATCGGGCCTCTGAGCAGAGCTGGAGCTCTGCCGTACTGGAGGCTCACTGGGCTCCGCCCAAGGAGTGAGTGCAGACGCACGCAGCTGGGCTGCCTCCTCTTCTCCCGAGGAGGCTCGCTTCCCGCCTGCTGTGCACTAGGCTTCCAGGCGGGGGCGCCCCGCGCCCCCTACAGGTCTTGGCTCAGGGGCTGCTTCCCTGGAGCTGGGGCTGCCGGCGGGAGCCCAGACACGCAGGGGCAGGCCCCACCACCTGCACACGTCTCTGCTGGGGAGCAGAGCGCTAGGGACATGACGTCTGTCAGGCACCTTCTGGGCGCCCACGGAGTCAGCCTCCGGGAGTGTGGGGCTGCAGACCACAGCCAGGGGACCTGGGAGCCTTGTGCTCTCCGTGCGGCGCTGAGTCTGGGCGGCCAAGCAACCGCTGGTGGAGCCCTGCACTTGCCCTCCCCTCCCCTCGACGAGAGGCCTCACTGCTGGAGGGCTTGGCAGTGTGCAAGCCACCGGCTCCTAAGCCTTCCCCAAGGACGCCCGGGGCCTAGATGCAAAGGCAAGGCAGGAGTGGAGCTGAGGCCAGGAAGGCGCCAGGGGCCTCTCCCAGCATCGCACAGCCTGCTCCTTCCCGGGCAGCAAGCCTAGCAGCGAGGCAAGCCTGGGCAAGTCTCGCCCAGGGCAGAGCAGCCTCGCGCAAGGCACTTGACTAGATCCGGCCTCTGAGCAGAGCTGGAGCTCTGCCGTCCTGGAGGCACACTCGGCTCGGCCCAAGCAGGGATTGCAGCTGCACGCGGCTTGGCTCCCTCGACTCTTCCCATGGAGGCTCGCTTCCAAGCGGACCGTGCACTTGGCTTCCAGGCAGGGACGCCCCGCGCCTCCTGCAGGTCTTGGCACAGGGGCTGCTTCCCCTGAGCGGAGGCTGTGGGCGGCAGCCCAGACACGCAGGGGCAGGCCCCAACCACCTGCCCACGTCTCTGCTGGTGGGGAGAGCACTAGGGAAATGACGTCTGTCAGGCACCTTCTGGGCGCTCACGGAGTCAGCCTCCGGGTGTGTGGGGCTGCAGACCACAGCCGGGGGCCCTGGGGAAGCCTGGTGCTCTCCGTGCTGTGCTGAGTCTGGGCGGCCAAGCGACCGCTGGAGGAGCCCTGCACTTGCCATTCCCTTCCCTATGACAGAGCTCTCACGGCTGGAGGGCTTGGCAGCGTGCACCCCACCGGCCCCTAAGCCCTCCGCAAGGACGCCTGGGGACTAGGTGCAAAGGCAAGGCAGGAGTGGAGCTGAGGCCAGGAAGGCGCCAGGAGCGTCTGCCTGTCTGGCGCAGCCTGCTCCTTCCCGGGCAGGAAGCCTAGCAGCGAGGCAAGTCTGGGCAAGGCTCGCCCAGGGCAGAGCAGCCTCACGCCAGCAACTCTGCCAGATCGGGCCTCTGAGCAGAGCTGGAGCTCTGCCGTACTGGAGGCTCACTGGGCTCCGCCCAAGGAGTGAGTGCAGACGCACGCAGCTGGGCTGCCTCCTCTTCTCCCGAGGAGGCTCGCTTCCCGCCTGCTGTGCACTAGGCTTCCAGGCGGGGGCGCCCCGCGCCCCCTACAGGTCTTGGCTCAGGGGCTGCTTCCCTGGAGCTGGGGCTGCCGGCGGGAGCCCAGACACGCAGGGGCAGGCCCCACCACCTGCACACGTCTCTGCTGGGGAGCAGAGCGCTAGGGACATGACGTCTGTCAGGCACCTTCTGGGCGCCCACGGAGTCAGCCTCCGGGAGTGTGGGGCTGCAGACCACAGCCAGGGGACCTGGGAGCCTTGTGCTCTCCGTGCGGCGCTGAGTCTGGGCGGCCAAGCAACCGCTGGTGGAGCCCTGCACTTGCCCTCCCCTCCCCTCGACGAGAGGCCTCACTGCTGGAGGGCTTGGCAGTGTGCAAGCCACCGGCTCCTAAGCCTTCCCCAAGGACGCCCGGGGCCTAGATGCAAAGGCAAGGCAGGAGTGGAGCTGAGGCCAGGAAGGCGCCAGGGGCCTCTCCCAGCATCGCACAGCCTGCTCCTTCCCGGGCAGCAAGCCTAGCAGCGAGGCAAGCCTGGGCAAGTCTCGCCCAGGGCAGAGCAGCCTCGCGCAAGGCACTTGACTAGATCCGGCCTCTGAGCAGAGCTGGAGCTCTGCCGTCCTGGAGGCACACTCGGCTCGGCCCAAGCAGGGATTGCAGCTGCACGCGGCTTGGCTCCCTCGACTCTTCCCATGGAGGCTCGCTTCCAAGCGGACCGTGCACTTGGCTTCCAGGCAGGGACGCCCCGCGCCTCCTGCAGGTCTTGGCACAGGGGCTGCTTCCCCTGAGCGGAGGCTGTGGGCGGCAGCCCAGACACGCAGGGGCAGGCCCCAACCACCTGCCCACGTCTCTGCTGGTGGGGAGAGCACTAGGGAAATGACGTCTGTCAGGCACCTTCTGGGCGCTCACGGAGTCAGCCTCCGGGTGTGTGGGGCTGCAGACCACAGCCGGGGGCCCTGGGGAAGCCTGGTGCTCTCCGTGCTGTGCTGAGTCTGGGCGGCCAAGCGAGCGCTGGAGGAGCCCTGCACTTGCCATTCCCTTCCCTATGACAGAGCTCTCACGGCTGGAGGGCTTGGCAGCGTGCACCCCACCGGCCCCTAAGCCCTCCGCAAGGACGCCTGGGGACTAGGTGCAAAGGCAAGGCAGGAGTGGAGCTGAGGCCAGGAAGGCGCCAGGAGCGTCTGCCTGTCTGGCGCAGCCTGCTCCTTCCCGGGCAGGAAGCCTAGCAGCGAGGCAAGTCTGGGCAAGGCTCGCCCAGGGCAGAGCAGCCTCACGCCAGCAACTCTGCCAGATCGGGCCTCTGAGCAGAGCTGGAGCTCTGCCGTACTGGAGGCTCACTGGGCTCCGCCCAAGGAGTGAGTGCAGACGCACGCAGCTGGGCTGCCTCCTCTTCTCCCGAGGAGGCTCGCTTCCCGCCTGCTGTGCACTAGGCTTCCAGGCGGGGGCGCCCCGCGCCCCCCACAGGTCTTGGCTCAGGGGCTGCTTCCCTGGAGCTGGGGCTGCCGGCGGGAGCCCAGACACGCAGGGGCAGGCCCCACCACCTGCACACGTCTCTGCTGGGGAGCAGAGCGCTAGGGACATGACGTCTGTCAGGCACCTTCTGGGCGCCCACGGAGTCAGCCTCCGGGAGTGTGGGGCTGCAGACCACAGCCAGGGGACCTGGGAGCCTTGTGCTCTCCGTGCGGCGCTGAGTCTGGGCGGCCAAGCAACCGCTGGTGGAGCCCTGCACTTGCCCTCCCCTCCCCTCGACGAGAGGCCTCACTGCTGGAGGGCTTGGCAGTGTGCAAGCCACCGGCTCCTAAGCCTTCCCCAAGGACGCCCGGGGCCTAGATGCAAAGGCAAGGCAGGAGTGGAGCTGAGGCCAGGAAGGCGCCAGGGGCCTCTCCCAGCATCGCACAGCCTGCTCCTTCCCGGGCAGCAAGCCTAGCAGCGAGGCAAGCCTGGGCAAGTCTCGCCCAGGGCAGAGCAGCCTCGCGCAAGGCACTTGACTAGATCCGGCCTCTGAGCAGAGCTGGAGCTCTGCCGTCCTGGAGGCACACTCGGCTCGGCCCAAGCAGGGATTGCAGCTGCACGCGGCTTGGCTCCCTCGACTCTTCCCATGGAGGCTCGCTTCCAAGCGGACCGTGCACTTGGCTTCCAGGCAGGGACGCCCCGCGCCTCCTGCAGGTCTTGGCACAGGGGCTGCTTCCCCTGAGCGGAGGCTGTGGGCGGCAGCCCAGACACGCAGGGGCAGGCCCCAACCACCTGCCCACGTCTCTGCTGGTGGGGAGAGCACTAGGGAAATGACGTCTGTCAGGCACCTTCTGGGCGCTCACGGAGTCAGCCTCCGGGTGTGTGGGGCTGCAGACCACAGCCGGGGGCCCTGGGGAAGCCTGGTGCTCTCCGTGCTGTGCTGAGTCTGGGCGGCCAAGCGAGCGCTGGAGGAGCCCTGCACTTGCCATTCCCTTCCCTATGACAGAGCTCTCACGGCTGGAGGGCTTGGCAGCGTGCACCCCACCGGCCCCTAAGCCCTCTGCAAGGACGCCTGGGGACTAGGTGCAAAGGCAAGGCAGGAGTGGAGCTGAGGCCAGGAAGGCGCCAGGAGCGTCTGCCTGTCTGGCGCAGCCTGCTCCTTCCCGGGCAGGAAGCCTAGCAGCGAGGCAAGTCTGGGCAAGGCTCGCCCAGGGCAGAGCAGCCTCACGCCAGCAACTCTGCCAGATCGGGCCTCTGAGCAGAGCTGGAGCTCTGCCGTACTGGAGGCTCACTGGGCTCCGCCCAAGGAGTGAGTGCAGACGCACGCAGCTGGGCTGCCTCCTCTTCTCCCGAGGAGGCTCGCTTCCCGCCTGCTGTGCACTAGGCTTCCAGGCGGGGGCGCCCCGCGCCCCCTACAGGTCTTGGCTCAGGGGCTGCTTCCCTGGAGCTGGGGCTGCCGGCGGGAGCCCAGACACGCAGGGGCAGGCCCCACCACCTGCACACGTCTCTGCTGGGGAGCAGAGCGCTAGGGACATGACGTCTGTCAGGCACCTTCTGGGCGCCCACGGAGTCAGCCTCCGGGAGTGTGGGGCTGCAGACCACAGCCAGGGGACCTGGGAGCCTTGTGCTCTCCGTGCGGCGCTGAGTCTGGGCGGCCAAGCAACCGCTGGTGGAGCCCTGCACTTGCCCTCCCCTCCCCTCGACGAGAGGCCTCACTGCTGGAGGGCTTGGCAGTGTGCAAGCCACCGGCTCCTAAGCCTTCCCCAAGGACGCCCGGGGCCTAGATGCAAAGGCAAGGCAGGAGTGGAGCTGAGGCCAGGAAGGCGCCAGGGGCCTCTCCCAGCATCGCACAGCCTGCTCCTTCCCGGGCAGCAAGCCTAGCAGCGAGGCAAGCCTGGGCAAGTCTCGCCCAGGGCAGAGCAGCCTCGCGCAAGGCACTTGACTAGATCCGGCCTCTGAGCAGAGCTGGAGCTCTGCCGTCCTGGAGGCACACTCGGCTCGGCCCAAGCAGGGATTGCAGCTGCACGCGGCTTGGCTCCCTCGACTCTTCCCATGGAGGCTCGCTTCCAAGCGGACCGTGCACTTGGCTTCCAGGCAGGGACGCCCCGCGCCTCCTGCAGGTCTTGGCACAGGGGCTGCTTCCCCTGAGCGGAGGCTGTGGGCGGCAGCCCAGACACGCAGGGGCAGGCCCCAACCACCTGCCCACGTCTCTGCTGGTGGGGAGAGCACTAGGGAAATGACGTCTGTCAGGCACCTTCTGGGCGCTCACGGAGTCAGCCTCCGGGTGTGTGGGGCTGCAGACCACAGCCGGGGGCCCTGGGGAAGCCTGGTGCTCTCCGTGCTGTGCTGAGTCTGGGCGGCCAAGCGAGCGCTGGAGGAGCCCTGCACTTGCCATTCCCTTCCCTATGACAGAGCTCTCACGGCTGGAGGGCTTGGCAGCGTGCACCCCACCGGCCCCTAAGCCCTCCGCAAGGACGCCTGGGGACTAGGTGCAAAGGCAAGGCAGGAGTGGAGCTGAGGCCAGGAAGGCGCCAGGAGCGTCTGCCTGTCTGGCGCAGCCTGCTCCTTCCCGGGCAGGAAGCCTAGCAGCGAGGCAAGTCTGGGCAAGGCTCGCCCAGGGCAGAGCAGCCTCACGCCAGCAACTCTGCCAGATCGGGCCTCTGAGCAGAGCTGGAGCTCTGCCGTACTGGAGGCTCACTGGGCTCCGCCCAAGGAGTGAGTGCAGACGCACGCAGCTGGGCTGCCTCCTCTTCTCCCGAGGAGGCTCGCTTCCCGCCTGCTGTGCACTAGGCTTCCAGGCGGGGGCGCCCCGCGCCCCCTACAGGTCTTGGCTCAGGGGCTGCTTCCCTGGAGCTGGGGCTGCCGGCGGGAGCCCAGACACGCAGGGGCAGGCCCCACCACCTGCACACGTCTCTGCTGGGGAGCAGAGCGCTAGGGACATGACGTCTGTCAGGCACCTTCTGGGCGCCCACGGAGTCAGCCTCCGGGAGTGTGGGGCTGCAGACCACAGCCAGGGGACCTGGGAGCCTTGTGCTCTCCGTGCGGCGCTGAGTCTGGGCGGCCAAGCAACCGCTGGTGGAGCCCTGCACTTGCCCTCCCCTCCCCTCGACGAGAGGCCTCACTGCTGGAGGGCTTGGCAGTGTGCAAGCCACCGGCTCCTAAGCCTTCCCCAAGGACGCCCGGGGCCTAGATGCAAAGGCAAGGCAGGAGTGGAGCTGAGGCCAGGAAGGCGCCAGGGGCCTCTCCCAGCATCGCACAGCCTGCTCCTTCCCGGGCAGCAAGCCTAGCAGCGAGGCAAGCCTGGGCAAGTCTCGCCCAGGGCAGAGCAGCCTCGCGCAAGGCACTTGACTAGATCCGGCCTCTGAGCAGAGCTGGAGCTCTGCCGTCCTGGAGGCACACTCGGCTCGGCCCAAGCAGGGATTGCAGCTGCACGCGGCTTGGCTCCCTCGACTCTTCCCATGGAGGCTCGCTTCCAAGCGGACCGTGCACTTGGCTTCCAGGCAGGGACGCCCCGCGCCTCCTGCAGGTCTTGGCACAGGGGCTGCTTCCCCTGAGCGGAGGCTGTGGGCGGCAGCCCAGACACGCAGGGGCAGGCCCCAACCACCTGCCCACGTCTCTGCTGGTGGGGAGAGCACTAGGGAAATGACGTCTGTCAGGCACCTTCTGGGCGCTCACGGAGTCAGCCTCCGGGTGTGTGGGGCTGCAGACCACAGCCGGGGGCCCTGGGGAAGCCTGGTGCTCTCCGTGCTGTGCTGAGTCTGGGCGGCCAAGCGAGCGCTGGAGGAGCCCTGCACTTGCCATTCCCTTCCCTATGACAGAGCTCTCACGGCTGGAGGGCTTGGCAGCGTGCACCCCACCGGCCCCTAAGCCCTCCGCAAGGACGCCTGGGGACTAGGTGCAAAGGCAAGGCAGGAGTGGAGCTGAGGCCAGGAAGGCGCCAGGAGCGTCTGCCTGTCTGGCGCAGCCTGCTCCTTCCCGGGCAGGAAGCCTAGCAGCGAGGCAAGTCTGGGCAAGGCTCGCCCAGGGCAGAGCAGCCTCACGCCAGCAACTCTGCCAGATCGGGCCTCTGAGCAGAGCTGGAGCTCTGCCGTACTGGAGGCTCACTGGGCTCCGCCCAAGGAGTGAGTGCAGACGCACGCAGCTGGGCTGCCTCCTCTTCTCCCGAGGAGGCTCGCTTCCCGCCTGCTGTGCACTAGGCTTCCAGGCGGGGGCGCCCCGCGCCCCCTACAGGTCTTGGCTCAGGGGCTGCTTCCCTGGAGCTGGGGCTGCCGGCGGGAGCCCAGACACGCAGGGGCAGGCCCCACCACCTGCACACGTCTCTGCTGGGGAGCAGAGCGCTAGGGACATGACGTCTGTCAGGCACCTTCTGGGCGCCCACGGAGTCAGCCTCCGGGAGTGTGGGGCTGCAGACCACAGCCAGGGGACCTGGGAGCCTTGTGCTCTCCGTGCGGCGCTGAGTCTGGGCGGCCAAGCAACCGCTGGTGGAGCCCTGCACTTGCCCTCCCCTCCCCTCGACGAGAGGCCTCACTGCTGGAGGGCTTGGCAGTGTGCAAGCCACCGGCTCCTAAGCCTTCCCCAAGGACGCCCGGGGCCTAGATGCAAAGGCAAGGCAGGAGTGGAGCTGAGGCCAGGAAGGCGCCAGGGGCCTCTCCCAGCATCGCACAGCCTGCTCCTTCCCGGGCAGCAAGCCTAGCAGCGAGGCAAGCCTGGGCAAGTCTCGCCCAGGGCAGAGCAGCCTCGCGCAAGGCACTTGACTAGATCCGGCCTCTGAGCAGAGCTGGAGCTCTGCCATCCTGGAGGCACACTCGGCTCGGCCCAAGCAGGGATTGCAGCTGCACGCGGCTTGGCTCCCTCGACTCTTCCCATGGAGGCTCGCTTCCAAGCGGACCGTGCACTTGGCTTCCAGGCAGGGACGCCCCGCGCCTCCTGCAGGTCTTGGCACAGGGGCTGCTTCCCCTGAGCGGAGGCTGTGGGCGGCAGCCCAGACACGCAGGGGCAGGCCCCAACCACCTGCCCACGTCTCTGCTGGTGGGGAGAGCACTAGGGAAATGACGTCTGTCAGGCACCTTCTGGGCGCTCACGGAGTCAGCCTCCGGGTGTGTGGGGCTGCAGACCACAGCCGGGGGCCCTGGGGAAGCCTGGTGCTCTCCGTGCTGTGCTGAGTCTGGGCGGCCAAGCGAGCGCTGGAGGAGCCCTGCACTTGCCATTCCCTTCCCTATGACAGAGCTCTCACGGCTGGAGGGCTTGGCAGCGTGCACCCCACCGGCCCCTAAGCCCTCCGCAAGGACGCCTGGGGACTAGGTGCAAAGGCAAGGCAGGAGTGGAGCTGAGGCCAGGAAGGCGCCAGGAGCGTCTGCCTGTCTGGCGCAGCCTGCTCCTTCCCGGGCAGGAAGCCTAGCAGCGAGGCAAGTCTGGGCAAGGCTCGCCCAGGGCAGAGCAGCCTCACGCCAGCAACTCTGCCAGATCGGGCCTCTGAGCAGAGCTGGAGCTCTGCCGTACTGGAGGCTCACTGGGCTCCACCCAAGGAGTGAGTGCAGACGCATGCAGCTGGGCTGCCTCCTCTTCTCCCGAGGAGGCTCGCTTCCCGCCTGCTGTGCACTAGGCTTCCAGGCGGGGGCGCCCCGCGCCCCCTACAGGTCTTGGCTCAGGGGCTGCTTCCCTGGAGCTGGGGCTGCCGGCGGGAGCCCAGACACGCAGGGGCAGGCCCCACCACCTGCACACGTCTCTGCTGGGGAGCAGAGCGCTAGGGACATGACGTCTGTCAGGCACCTTCTGGGCGCCCACGGAGTCAGCCTCCGGGAGTGTGGGGCTGCAGACCACAGCCAGGGGACCTGGGAGCCTTGTGCTCTCCGTGCGGCGCTGAGTCTGGGCGGCCAAGCAACCGCTGGTGGAGCCCTGCACTTGCCCTCCCCTCCCCTCGACGAGAGGCCTCACTGCTGGAGGGCTTGGCAGTGTGCAAGCCACCGGCTCCTAAGCCTTCCCCAAGGACGCCCGGGGCCTAGATGCAAAGGCAAGGCAGGAGTGGAGCTGAGGCCAGGAAGGCGCCAGGGGCCTCTCCCAGCATCGCACAGCCTGCTCCTTCCCGGGCAGCAAGCCTAGCAGCGAGGCAAGCCTGGGCAAGTCTCGCCCAGGGCAGAGCAGCCTCGCGCAAGGCACTTGACTAGATCCGGCCTCTGAGCAGAGCTGGAGCTCTGCCGTCCTGGAGGCACACTCGGCTCGGCCCAAGCAGGGATTGCAGCTGCACGCGGCTTGGCTCCCTCGACTCTTCCCATGGAGGCTCGCTTCCAAGCGGACCGTGCACTTGGCTTCCAGGCAGGGACGCCCCGCGCCTCCTGCAGGTCTTGGCACAGGGGCTGCTTCCCCTGAGCGGAGGCTGTGGGCGGCAGCCCAGACACGCAGGGGCAGGCCCCAACCACCTGCCCACGTCTCTGCTGGTGGGGAGAGCACTAGGGAAATGACGTCTGTCAGGCACCTTCTGGGCGCTCACGGAGTCAGCCTCCGGGTGTGTGGGGCTGCAGACCACAGCCGGGGGCCCTGGGGAAGCCTGGTGCTCTCCGTGCTGTGCTGAGTCTGGGCGGCCAAGCGAGCGCTGGAGGAGCCCTGCACTTGCCATTCCCTTCCCTATGACAGAGCTCTCACGGCTGGAGGGCTTGGCAGCGTGCACCCCACCGGCCCCTAAGCCCTCCGCAAGGACGCCTGGGGACTAGGTGCAAAGGCAAGGCAGGAGTGGAGCTGAGGCCAGGAAGGCGCCAGGAGCGTCTGCCTGTCTGGCGCAGCCTGCTCCTTCCCGGGCAGGAAGCCTAGCAGCGAGGCAAGTCTGGGCAAGGCTCGCCCAGGGCAGAGCAGCCTCACGCCAGCAACTCTGCCAGATCGGGCCTCTGAGCAGAGCTGGAGCTCTGCCGTACTGGAGGCTCACTGGGCTCCGCCCAAGGAGTGAGTGCAGACGCACGCAGCTGGGCTGCCTCCTCTTCTCCCGAGGAGGCTCGCTTCCCGCCTGCTGTGCACTAGGCTTCCAGGCGGGGGCGCCCCGCGCCCCCTACAGGTCTTGGCTCAGGGGCTGCTTCCCTGGAGCTGGGGCTGCCGGCGGGAGCCCAGACACGCAGGGGCAGGCCCCACCACCTGCACACGTCTCTGCTGGGGAGCAGAGCGCTAGGGACATGACGTCTGTCAGGCACCTTCTGGGCGCCCACGGAGTCAGCCTCCGGGAGTGTGGGGCTGCAGACCACAGCCAGGGGACCTGGGAGCCTTGTGCTCTCCGTGCGGCGCTGAGTCTGGGCGGCCAAGCAACCGCTGGTGGAGCCCTGCACTTGCCCTCCCCTCCCCTCGACGAGAGGCCTCACTGCTGGAGGGCTTGGCAGTGTGCAAGCCACCGGCTCCTAAGCCTTCCCCAAGGACGCCCGGGGCCTAGATGCAAAGGCAAGGCAGGAGTGGAGCTGAGGCCAGGAAGGCGCCAGGGGCCTCTCCCAGCATCGCACAGCCTGCTCCTTCCCGGGCAGCAAGCCTAGCAGCGAGGCAAGCCTGGGCAAGTCTCGCCCAGGGCAGAGCAGCCTCGCGCAAGGCACTTGACTAGATCCGGCCTCTGAGCAGAGCTGGAGCTCTGCCGTCCTGGAGGCACACTCGGCTCGGCCCAAGCAGGGATTGCAGCTGCACGCGGCTTGGCTCCCTCGACTCTTCCCATGGAGGCTCGCTTCCAAGCGGACCGTGCACTTGGCTTCCAGGCAGGGACGCCCCGCGCCTCCTGCAGGTCTTGGCACAGGGGCTGCTTCCCCTGAGCGGAGGCTGTGGGCGGCAGCCCAGACACGCAGGGGCAGGCCCCAACCACCTGCCCACGTCTCTGCTGGTGGGGAGAGCACTAGGGAAATGACGTCTGTCAGGCACCTTCTGGGCGCTCACGGAGTCAGCCTCCGGGTGTGTGGGGCTGCAGACCACAGCCGGGGGCCCTGGGGAAGCCTGGTGCTCTCCGTGCTGTGCTGAGTCTGGGCGGCCAAGCGAGCGCTGGAGGAGCCCTGCACTTGCCATTCCCTTCCCTATGACAGAGCTCTCACGGCTGGAGGGCTTGGCAGCGTGCACCCCACCGGCCCCTAAGCCCTCCGCAAGGACGCCTGGGGACTAGGTGCAAAGGCAAGGCAGGAGTGGAGCTGAGGCCAGGAAGGCGCCAGGAGCGTCTGCCTGTCTGGCGCAGCCTGCTCCTTCCCGGGCAGGAAGCCTAGCAGCGAGGCAAGTCTGGGCAAGGCTCGCCCAGGGCAGAGCAGCCTCACGCCAGCAACTCTGCCAGATCGGGCCTCTGAGCAGAGCTGGAGCTCTGCCGTACTGGAGGCTCACTGGGCTCCGCCCAAGGAGTGAGTGCAGACGCACGCAGCTGGGCTGCCTCCTCTTCTCCCGAGGAGGCTCGCTTCCCGCCTGCTGTGCACTAGGCTTCCAGGCGGGGGCGCCCCGCGCCCCCTACAGGTCTTGGCTCAGGGGCTGCTTCCCTGGAGCTGGGGCTGCCGGCGGGAGCCCAGACACGCAGGGGCAGGCCCCACCACCTGCACACGTCTCTGCTGGGGAGCAGAGCGCTAGGGACATGACGTCTGTCAGGCACCTTCTGGGCGCCCACGGAGTCAGCCTCCGGGAGTGTGGGGCTGCAGACCACAGCCAGGGGACCTGGGAGCCTTGTGCTCTCCGTGCGGCGCTGAGTCTGGGCGGCCAAGCAACCGCTGGTGGAGCCCTGCACTTGCCCTCCCCTCCCCTCGACGAGAGGCCTCACTGCTGGAGGGCTTGGCAGTGTGCAAGCCACCGGCTCCTAAGCCTTCCCCAAGGACGCCCGGGGCCTAGATGCAAAGGCAAGGCAGGAGTGGAGCTGAGGCCAGGAAGGCGCCAGGGGCCTCTCCCAGCATCGCACAGCCTGCTCCTTCCCGGGCAGCAAGCCTAGCAGCGAGGCAAGCCTGGGCAAGTCTCGCCCAGGGCAGAGCAGCCTCGCGCAAGGCACTTGACTAGATCCGGCCTCTGAGCAGAGCTGGAGCTCTGCCGTCCTGGAGGCACACTCGGCTCGGCCCAAGCAGGGATTGCAGCTGCACGCGGCTTGGCTCCCTCGACTCTTCCCATGGAGGCTCGCTTCCAAGCGGACCGTGCACTTGGCTTCCAGGCAGGGACGCCCCGCGCCTCCTGCAGGTCTTGGCACAGGGGCTGCTTCCCCTGAGCGGAGGCTGTGGGCGGCAGCCCAGACACGCAGGGGCAGGCCCCAACCACCTGCCCACGTCTCTGCTGGTGGGGAGAGCACTAGGGAAATGACGTCTGTCAGGCACCTTCTGGGCGCTCACGGAGTCAGCCTCCGGGTGTGTGGGGCTGCAGACCACAGCCGGGGGCCCTGGGGAAGCCTGGTGCTCTCCGTGCTGTGCTGAGTCTGGGCGGCCAAGCGAGCGCTGGAGGAGCCCTGCACTTGCCATTCCCTTCCCTATGACAGAGCTCTCACGGCTGGAGGGCTTGGCAGCGTGCACCCCACCGGCCCCTAAGCCCTCCGCAAGGACGCCTGGGGACTAGGTGCAAAGGCAAGGCAGGAGTGGAGCTGAGGCCAGGAAGGCGCCAGGAGCGTCTGCCTGTCTGGCGCAGCCTGCTCCTTCCCGGGCAGGAAGCCTAGCAGCGAGGCAAGTCTGGGCAAGGCTCGCCCAGGGCAGAGCAGCCTCACGCCAGCAACTCTGCCAGATCGGGCCTCTGAGCAGAGCTGGAGCTCTGCCGTACTGGAGGCTCACTGGGCTCCGCCCAAGGAGTGAGTGCAGACGCACGCAGCTGGGCTGCCTCCTCTTCTCCCGAGGAGGCTCGCTTCCCGCCTGCTGTGCACTAGGCTTCCAGGCGGGGGCGCCCCGCGCCCCCTACAGGTCTTGGCTCAGGGGCTGCTTCCCTGGAGCTGGGGCTGCCGGCGGGAGCCCAGACACGCAGGGGCAGGCCCCACCACCTGCACACGTCTCTGCTGGGGAGCAGAGCGCTAGGGACATGACGTCTGTCAGGCACCTTCTGGGCGCCCACGGAGTCAGCCTCCGGGAGTGTGGGGCTGCAGACCACAGCCAGGGGACCTGGGAGCCTTGTGCTCTCCGTGCGGCGCTGAGTCTGGGCGGCCAAGCAACCGCTGGTGGAGCCCTGCACTTGCCCTCCCCTCCCCTCGACGAGAGGCCTCACTGCTGGAGGGCTTGGCAGTGTGCAAGCCACCGGCTCCTAAGCCTTCCCCAAGGACGCCCGGGGCCTAGATGCAAAGGCAAGGCAGGAGTGGAGCTGAGGCCAGGAAGGCGCCAGGGGCCTCTCCCAGCATCGCACAGCCTGCTCCTTCCCGGGCAGCAAGCCTAGCAGCGAGGCAAGCCTGGGCAAGTCTCGCCCAGGGCAGAGCAGCCTCGCGCAAGGCACTTGACTAGATCCGGCCTCTGAGCAGAGCTGGAGCTCTGCCGTCCTGGAGGCACACTCGGCTCGGCCCAAGCAGGGATTGCAGCTGCACGCGGCTTGGCTCCCTCGACTCTTCCCATGGAGGCTCGCTTCCAAGCGGACCGTGCACTTGGCTTCCAGGCAGGGACGCCCCGCGCCTCCTGCAGGTCTTGGCACAGGGGCTGCTTCCCCTGAGCGGAGGCTGTGGGCGGCAGCCCAGACACGCAGGGGCAGGCCCCAACCACCTGCCCACGTCTCTGCTGGTGGGGAGAGCACTAGGGAAATGACGTCTGTCAGGCACCTTCTGGGCGCTCACGGAGTCAGCCTCCGGGTGTGTGGGGCTGCAGACCACAGCCGGGGGCCCTGGGGAAGCCTGGTGCTCTCCGTGCTGTGCTGAGTCTGGGCGGCCAAGCGAGCGCTGGAGGAGCCCTGCACTTGCCATTCCCTTCCCTATGACAGAGCTCTCACGGCTGGAGGGCTTGGCAGCGTGCACCCCACCGGCCCCTAAGCCCTCCGCAAGGACGCCTGGGGACTAGGTGCAAAGGCAAGGCAGGAGTGGAGCTGAGGCCAGGAAGGCGCCAGGAGCGTCTGCCTGTCTGGCGCAGCCTGCTCCTTCCCGGGCAGGAAGCCTAGCAGCGAGGCAAGTCTGGGCAAGGCTCGCCCAGGGCAGAGCAGCCTCACGCCAGCAACTCTGCCAGATCGGGCCTCTGAGCAGAGCTGGAGCTCTGCCGTACTGGAGGCTCACTGGGCTCCGCCCAAGGAGTGAGTGCAGACGCACGCAGCTGGGCTGCCTCCTCTTCTCCCGAGGAGGCTCGCTTCCCGCCTGCTGTGCACTAGGCTTCCAGGCGGGGGCGCCCCGCGCCCCCTACAGGTCTTGGCTCAGGGGCTGCTTCCCTGGAGCTGGGGCTGCCGGCGGGAGCCCAGACACGCAGGGGCAGGCCCCACCACCTGCACACGTCTCTGCTGGGGAGCAGAGCGCTAGGGACATGACGTCTGTCAGGCACCTTCTGGGCGCCCACGGAGTCAGCCTCCGGGAGTGTGGGGCTGCAGACCACAGCCAGGGGACCTGGGAGCCTTGTGCTCTCCGTGCGGCGCTGAGTCTGGGCGGCCAAGCAACCGCTGGTGGAGCCCTGCACTTGCCCTCCCCTCCCCTCGACGAGAGGCCTCACTGCTGGAGGGCTTGGCAGTGTGCAAGCCACCGGCTCCTAAGCCTTCCCCAAGGAGGCCCGGGGCCTAGATGCAAAGGCAAGGCAGGAGTGGAGCTGAGGCCAGGAAGGCGCCAGGGGCCTCTCCCAGCATCGCACAGCCTGCTCCTTCCCGGGCAGCAAGCCTAGCAGCGAGGCAAGCCTGGGCAAGTCTCGCCCAGGGCAGAGCAGCCTCGCGCAAGGCACTTGACTAGATCCGGCCTCTGAGCAGAGCTGGAGCTCTGCCGTCCTGGAGGCACACTCGGCTCGGCCCAAGCAGGGATTGCAGCTGCACGCGGCTTGGCTCCCTCGACTCTTCCCATGGAGGCTCGCTTCCAAGCGGACCGTGCACTTGGCTTCCAGGCAGGGACGCCCCGCGCCTCCTGCAGGTCTTGGCACAGGGGCTGCTTCCCCTGAGCGGAGGCTGTGGGCGGCAGCCCAGACACGCAGGGGCAGGCCCCAACCACCTGCCCACGTCTCTGCTGGTGGGGAGAGCACTAGGGAAATGACGTCTGTCAGGCACCTTCTGGGCGCTCACGGAGTCAGCCTCCGGGTGTGTGGGGCTGCAGACCACAGCCGGGGGCCCTGGGGAAGCCTGGTGCTCTCCGTGCTGTGCTGAGTCTGGGCGGCCAAGCGACCGCTGGAGGAGCCCTGCACTTGCCATTCCCTTCCCTATGACAGAGCTCTCACGGCTGGAGGGCTTGGCAGCGTGCACCCCACCGGCCCCTAAGCCCTCCGCAAGGACGCCTGGGGACTAGGTGCAAAGGCAAGGCAGGAGTGGAGCTGAGGCCAGGAAGGCGCCAGGAGCGTCTGCCTGTCTGGCGCAGCCTGCTCCTTCCCGGGCAGGAAGCCTAGCAGCGAGGCAAGTCTGGGCAAGGCTCGCCCAGGGCAGAGCAGCCTCACGCCAGCAACTCTGCCAGATCGGGCCTCTGAGCAGAGCTGGAGCTCTGCCGTACTGGAGGCTCACTGGGCTCCGCCCAAGGAGTGAGTGCAGACGCACGCAGCTGGGCTGCCTCCTCTTCTCCCGAGGAGGCTCGCTTCCCGCCTGCTGTGCACTAGGCTTCCAGGCGGGGGCGCCCCGCGCCCCCTACAGGTCTTGGCTCAGGGGCTGCTTCCCTGGAGCTGGGGCTGCCGGCGGGAGCCCAGACACGCAGGGGCAGGCCCCACCACCTGCACACGTCTCTGCTGGGGAGCAGAGCGCTAGGGACATGACGTCTGTCAGGCACCTTCTGGGCGCCCACGGAGTCAGCCTCCGGGAGTGTGGGGCTGCAGACCACAGCCAGGGGACCTGGGAGCCTTGTGCTCTCCGTGCGGCGCTGAGTCTGGGCGGCCAAGCAACCGCTGGTGGAGCCCTGCACTTGCCCTCCCCTCCCCTCGACGAGAGGCCTCACTGCTGGAGGGCTTGGCAGTGTGCAAGCCACCGGCTCCTAAGCCTTCCCCAAGGACGCCCGGGGCCTAGATGCAAAGGCAAGGCAGGAGTGGAGCTGAGGCCAGGAAGGCGCCAGGGGCCTCTCCCAGCATCGCACAGCCTGCTCCTTCCCGGGCAGCAAGCCTAGCAGCGAGGCAAGCCTGGGCAAGTCTCGCCCAGGGCAGAGCAGCCTCGCGCAAGGCACTTGACTAGATCCGGCCTCTGAGCAGAGCTGGAGCTCTGCCGTCCTGGAGGCACACTCGGCTCGGCCCAAGCAGGGATTGCAGCTGCACGCGGCTTGGCTCCCTCGACTCTTCCCATGGAGGCTCGCTTCCAAGCGGACCGTGCACTTGGCTTCCAGGCAGGGACGCCCCGCGCCTCCTGCAGGTCTTGGCACAGGGGCTGCTTCCCCTGAGCGGAGGCTGTGGGCGGCAGCCCAGACACGCAGGGGCAGGCCCCAACCACCTGCCCACGTCTCTGCTGGTGGGGAGAGCACTAGGGAAATGACGTCTGTCAGGCACCTTCTGGGCGCTCACGGAGTCAGCCTCCGGGTGTGTGGGGCTGCAGACCACAGCCGGGGGCCCTGGGGAAGCCTGGTGCTCTCCGTGCTGTGCTGAGTCTGGGCGGCCAAGCGAGCGCTGGAGGAGCCCTGCACTTGCCATTCCCTTCCCTATGACAGAGCTCTCACGGCTGGAGGGCTTGGCAGCGTGCACCCCACCGGCCCCTAAGCCCTCCGCAAGGACGCCTGGGGACTAGGTGCAAAGGCAAGGCAGGAGTGGAGCTGAGGCCAGGAAGGCGCCAGGAGCGTCTGCCTGTCTGGCGCAGCCTGCTCCTTCCCGGGCAGGAAGCCTAGCAGCGAGGCAAGTCTGGGCAAGGCTCGCCCAGGGCAGAGCAGCCTCACGCCAGCAACTCTGCCAGATCGGGCCTCTGAGCAGAGCTGGAGCTCTGCCGTACTGGAGGCTCACTGGGCTCCGCCCAAGGAGTGAGTGCAGACGCACGCAGCTGGGCTGCCTCCTCTTCTCCCGAGGAGGCTCGCTTCCCGCCTGCTGTGCACTAGGCTTCCAGGCGGGGGCGCCCCGCGCCCCCTACAGGTCTTGGCTCAGGGGCTGCTTCCCTGGAGCTGGGGCTGCCGGCGGGAGCCCAGACACGCAGGGGCAGGCCCCACCACCTGCACACGTCTCTGCTGGGGAGCAGAGCGCTAGGGACATGACGTCTGTCAGGCACCTTCTGGGCGCCCACGGAGTCAGCCTCCGGGAGTGTGGGGCTGCAGACCACAGCCAGGGGACCTGGGAGCCTTGTGCTCTCCGTGCGGCGCTGAGTCTGGGCGGCCAAGCAACCGCTGGTGGAGCCCTGCACTTGCCCTCCCCTCCCCTCGACGAGAGGCCTCACTGCTGGAGGGCTTGGCAGTGTGCAAGCCACCGGCTCCTAAGCCTTCCCCAAGGAGGCCCGGGGCCTAGATGCAAAGGCAAGGCAGGAGTGGAGCTGAGGCCAGGAAGGCGCCAGGGGCCTCTCCCAGCATCGCACAGCCTGCTCCTTCCCGGGCAGCAAGCCTAGCAGCGAGGCAAGCCTGGGCAAGTCTCGCCCAGGGCAGAGCAGCCTCGCGCAAGGCACTTGACTAGATCCGGCCTCTGAGCAGAGCTGGAGCTCTGCCGTCCTGGAGGCACACTCGGCTCGGCCCAAGCAGGGATTGCAGCTGCACGCGGCTTGGCTCCCTCGACTCTTCCCAAGGAGGCTCGCTTCCAAGCGGACCGTGCACTTGGCTTCCAGGCAGGGACGCCCCGCGCCTCCTGCAGGTCTTGGCACAGGGGCTGCTTCCCCTGAGCGGAGGCTGTGGGCGGCAGCCCAGACACGCAGGGGCAGGCCCCAACCACCTGCCCACGTCTCTGCTGGTGGGGAGAGCACTAGGGAAATGACGTCTGTCAGGCACCTTCTGGGCGCTCACGGAGTCAGCCTCCGGGTGTGTGGGGCTGCAGACCACAGCCGGGGGCCCTGGGGAAGCCTGGTGCTCTCCGTGCTGTGCTGAGTCTGGGCGGCCAAGCGAGCGCTGGAGGAGCCCTGCACTTGCCATTCCCTTCCCTATGACAGAGCTCTCACGGCTGGAGGGCTTGGCAGCGTGCACCCCACCGGCCCCTAAGCCCTCCGCAAGGACGCCTGGGGACTAGGTGCAAAGGCAAGGCAGGAGTGGAGCTGAGGCCAGGAAGGCGCCAGGAGCGTCTGCCTGTCTGGCGCAGCCTGCTCCTTCCCGGGCAGGAAGCCTAGCAGCGAGGCAAGTCTGGGCAAGGCTCGCCCAGGGCAGAGCAGCCTCACGCCAGCAACTCTGCCAGATCGGGCCTCTGAGCAGAGCTGGAGCTCTGCCGTACTGGAGGCTCACTGGGCTCCGCCCAAGGAGTGAGTGCAGACGCACGCAGCTGGGCTGCCTCCTCTTCTCCCGAGGAGGCTCGCTTCCCGCCTGCTGTGCACTAGGCTTCCAGGCGGGGGCGCCCCGCGCCCCCTACAGGTCTTGGCTCAGGGGCTGCTTCCCTGGAGCTGGGGCTGCCGGCGGGAGCCCAGACACGCAGGGGCAGGCCCCACCACCTGCACACGTCTCTGCTGGGGAGCAGAGCGCTAGGGACATGACGTCTGTCAGGCACCTTCTGGGCGCCCACGGAGTCAGCCTCCGGGAGTGTGGGGCTGCAGACCACAGCCAGGGGACCTGGGAGCCTTGTGCTCTCCGTGCGGCGCTGAGTCTGGGCAGCCAAGCAACCGCTGGTGGAGCCCTGCACTTGCCCTCCCCTCCCCTCGACGAGAGGCCTCACTGCTGGAGGGCTTGGCAGTGTGCAAGCCACCGGCTCCTAAGCCTTCCCCAAGGAGGCCCGGGGCCTAGATGCAAAGGCAAGGCAGGAGTGGAGCTGAGGCCAGGAAGGCGCCAGGGGCCTCTCCCAGCATCGCACAGCCTGCTCCTTCCCGGGCAGCAAGCCTAGCAGCGAGGCAAGCCTGGGCAAGTCTCGCCCAGGGCAGAGCAGCCTCGCGCAAGGCACTTGACTAGATCCGGCCTCTGAGCAGAGCTGGAGCTCTGCCGTCCTGGAGGCACACTCGGCTCGGCCCAAGCAGGGATTGCAGCTGCACGCGGCTTGGCTCCCTCGACTCTTCCCATGGAGGCTCGCTTCCAAGCGGACCGTGCACTTGGCTTCCAGGCAGGGACGCCCCGCGCCTCCTGCAGGTCTTGGCACAGGGGCTGCTTCCCCTGAGCGGAGGCTGTGGGCGGCAGCCCAGACACGCAGGGGCAGGCCCCAACCACCTGCCCACGTCTCTGCTGGTGGGGAGAGCACTAGGGAAATGACGTCTGTCAGGCACCTTCTGGGCGCTCACGGAGTCAGCCTCCGGGTGTGTGGGGCTGCAGACCACAGCCGGGGGCCCTGGGGAAGCCTGGTGCTCTCCGTGCTGTGCTGAGTCTGGGCGGCCAAGCGACCGCTGGAGGAGCCCTGCACTTGCCATTCCCTTCCCTATGACAGAGCTCTCACGGCTGGAGGGCTTGGCAGCGTGCACCCCACCGGCCCCTAAGCCCTCCGCAAGGACGCCTGGGGACTAGGTGCAAAGGCAAGGCAGGAGTGGAGCTGAGGCCAGGAAGGCGCCAGGAGCGTCTGCCTGTCTGGCGCAGCCTGCTCCTTCCCGGGCAGGAAGCCTAGCAGCGAGGCAAGTCTGGGCAAGGCTCGCCCAGGGCAGAGCAGCCTCACGCCAGCAACTCTGCCAGATCGGGCCTCTGAGCAGAGCTGGAGCTCTGCCGTACTGGAGGCTCACTGGGCTCCGCCCAAGGAGTGAGTGCAGACGCACGCAGCTGGGCTGCCTCCTCTTCTCCCGAGGAGGCTCGCTTCCCGCCTGCTGTGCACTAGGCTTCCAGGCGGGGGCGCCCCGCGCCCCCTACAGGTCTTGGCTCAGGGGCTGCTTCCCTGGAGCTGGGGCTGCCGGCGGGAGCCCAGACACGCAGGGGCAGGCCCCACCACCTGCACACGTCTCTGCTGGGGAGCAGAGCGCTAGGGACATGACGTCTGTCAGGCACCTTCTGGGCGCCCACGGAGTCAGCCTCCGGGAGTGTGGGGCTGCAGACCACAGCCAGGGGACCTGGGAGCCTTGTGCTCTCCGTGCGGCGCTGAGTCTGGGCGGCCAAGCAACCGCTGGTGGAGCCCTGCACTTGCCCTCCCCTCCCCTCGACGAGAGGCCTCACTGCTGGAGGGCTTGGCAGTGTGCAAGCCACCGGCTCCTAAGCCTTCCCCAAGGACGCCCGGGGCCTAGATGCAAAGGCAAGGCAGGAGTGGAGCTGAGGCCAGGAAGGCGCCAGGGGCCTCTCCCAGCATCGCACAGCCTGCTCCTTCCCGGGCAGCAAGCCTAGCAGCGAGGCAAGCCTGGGCAAGTCTCGCCCAGGGCAGAGCAGCCTCGCGCAAGGCACTTGACTAGATCCGGCCTCTGAGCAGAGCTGGAGCTCTGCCGTCCTGGAGGCACACTCGGCTCGGCCCAAGCAGGGATTGCAGCTGCACGCGGCTTGGCTCCCTCGACTCTTCCCATGGAGGCTCGCTTCCAAGCGGACCGTGCACTTGGCTTCCAGGCAGGGACGCCCCGCGCCTCCTGCAGGTCTTGGCACAGGGGCTGCTTCCCCTGAGCGGAGGCTGTGGGCGGCAGCCCAGACACGCAGGGGCAGGCCCCAACCACCTGCCCACGTCTCTGCTGGTGGGGAGAGCACTAGGGAAATGACGTCTGTCAGGCACCTTCTGGGCGCTCACGGAGTCAGCCTCCGGGTGTGTGGGGCTGCAGACCACAGCCGGGGGCCCTGGGGAAGCCTGGTGCTCTCCGTGCTGTGCTGAGTCTGGGCGGCCAAGCGACCGCTGGAGGAGCCCTGCACTTGCCATTCCCTTCCCTATGACAGAGCTCTCACGGCTGGAGGGCTTGGCAGCGTGCACCCCACCGGCCCCTAAGCCCTCCGCAAGGACGCCTGGGGACTAGGTGCAAAGGCAAGGCAGGAGTGGAGCTGAGGCCAGGAAGGCGCCAGGAGCGTCTGCCTGTCTGGCGCAGCCTGCTCCTTCCCGGGCAGGAAGCCTAGCAGCGAGGCAAGTCTGGGCAAGGCTCGCCCAGGGCAGAGCAGCCTCACGCCAGCAACTCTGCCAGATCGGGCCTCTGAGCAGAGCTGGAGCTCTGCCGTACTGGAGGCTCACTGGGCTCCGCCCAAGGAGTGAGTGCAGACGCACGCAGCTGGGCTGCCTCCTCTTCTCCCGAGGAGGCTCGCTTCCCGCCTGCTGTGCACTAGGCTTCCAGGCGGGGGCGCCCCGCGCCCCCTACAGGTCTTGGCTCAGGGGCTGCTTCCCTGGAGCTGGGGCTGCCGGCGGGAGCCCAGACACGCAGGGGCAGGCCCCACCACCTGCACACGTCTCTGCTGGGGAGCAGAGCGCTAGGGACATGACGTCTGTCAGGCACCTTCTGGGCGCCCACGGAGTCAGCCTCCGGGAGTGTGGGGCTGCAGACCACAGCCAGGGGACCTGGGAGCCTTGTGCTCTCCGTGCGGCGCTGAGTCTGGGCGGCCAAGCAACCGCTGGTGGAGCCCTGCACTTGCCCTCCCCTCCCCTCGACGAGAGGCCTCACTGCTGGAGGGCTTGGCAGTGTGCAAGCCACCGGCTCCTAAGCCTTCCCCAAGGAGGCCCGGGGCCTAGATGCAAAGGCAAGGCAGGAGTGGAGCTGAGGCCAGGAAGGCGCCAGGGGCCTCTCCCAGCATCGCACAGCCTGCTCCTTCCCGGGCAGCAAGCCTAGCAGCGAGGCAAGCCTGGGCAAGTCTCGCCCAGGGCAGAGCAGCCTCGCGCAAGGCACTTGACTAGATCCGGCCTCTGAGCAGAGCTGGAGCTCTGCCGTCCTGGAGGCACACTCGGCTCGGCCCAAGCAGGGATTGCAGCTGCACGCGGCTTGGCTCCCTCGACTCTTCCCATGGAGGCTCGCTTCCAAGCGGACCGTGCACTTGGCTTCCAGGCAGGGACGCCCCGCGCCTCCTGCAGGTCTTGGCACAGGGGCTGCTTCCCCTGAGCGGAGGCTGTGGGCGGCAGCCCAGACACGCAGGGGCAGGCCCCAACCACCTGCCCACGTCTCTGCTGGTGGGGAGAGCACTAGGGAAATGACGTCTGTCAGGCACCTTCTGGGCGCTCACGGAGTCAGCCTCCGGGTGTGTGGGGCTGCAGACCACAGCCGGGGGCCCTGGGGAAGCCTGGTGCTCTCCGTGCTGTGCTGAGTCTGGGCGGCCAAGCGACCGCTGGAGGAGCCCTGCACTTGCCATTCCCTTCCCTATGACAGAGCTCTCACGGCTGGAGGGCTTGGCAGCGTGCACCCCACCGGCCCCTAAGCCCTCCGCAAGGACGCCTGGGGACTAGGTGCAAAGGCAAGGCAGGAGTGGAGCTGAGGCCAGGAAGGCGCCAGGAGCGTCTGCCTGTCTGGCGCAGCCTGCTCCTTCCCGGGCAGGAAGCCTAGCAGCGAGGCAAGTCTGGGCAAGGCTCGCCCAGGGCAGAGCAGCCTCACGCCAGCAACTCTGCCAGATCGGGCCTCTGAGCAGAGCTGGAGCTCTGCCGTACTGGAGGCTCACTGGGCTCCGCCCAAGGAGTGAGTGCAGACGCACGCAGCTGGGCTGCCTCCTCTTCTCCCGAGGAGGCTCGCTTCCCGCCTGCTGTGCACTAGGCTTCCAGGCGGGGGCGCCCCGCGCCCCCTACAGGTCTTGGCTCAGGGGCTGCTTCCCTGGAGCTGGGGCTGCCGGCGGGAGCCCAGACACGCAGGGGCAGGCCCCACCACCTGCACACGTCTCTGCTGGGGAGCAGAGCGCTAGGGACATGACGTCTGTCAGGCACCTTCTGGGCGCCCACGGAGTCAGCCTCCGGGAGTGTGGGGCTGCAGACCACAGCCAGGGGACCTGGGAGCCTTGTGCTCTCCGTGCGGCGCTGAGTCTGGGCGGCCAAGCAACCGCTGGTGGAGCCCTGCACTTGCCCTCCCCTCCCCTCGACGAGAGGCCTCACTGCTGGAGGGCTTGGCAGTGTGCAAGCCACCGGCTCCTAAGCCTTCCCCAAGGACGCCCGGGGCCTAGATGCAAAGGCAAGGCAGGAGTGGAGCTGAGGCCAGGAAGGCGCCAGGGGCCTCTCCCAGCATCGCACAGCCTGCTCCTTCCCGGGCAGCAAGCCTAGCAGCGAGGCAAGCCTGGGCAAGTCTCGCCCAGGGCAGAGCAGCCTCGCGCAAGGCACTTGACTAGATCCGGCCTCTGAGCAGAGCTGGAGCTCTGCCGTCCTGGAGGCACACTCGGCTCGGCCCAAGCAGGGATTGCAGCTGCACGCGGCTTGGCTCCCTCGACTCTTCCCATGGAGGCTCGCTTCCAAGCGGACCGTGCACTTGGCTTCCAGGCAGGGACGCCCCGCGCCTCCTGCAGGTCTTGGCACAGGGGCTGCTTCCCCTGAGCGGAGGCTGTGGGCGGCAGCCCAGACACGCAGGGGCAGGCCCCAACCACCTGCCCACGTCTCTGCTGGTGGGGAGAGCACTAGGGAAATGACGTCTGTCAGGCACCTTCTGGGCGCTCACGGAGTCAGCCTCCGGGTGTGTGGGGCTGCAGACCACAGCCGGGGGCCCTGGGGAAGCCTGGTGCTCTCCGTGCTGTGCTGAGTCTGGGCGGCCAAGCGAGCGCTGGAGGAGCCCTGCACTTGCCATTCCCTTCCCTATGACAGAGCTCTCACGGCTGGAGGGCTTGGCAGCGTGCACCCCACCGGCCCCTAAGCCCTCCGCAAGGACGCCTGGGGACTAGGTGCAAAGGCAAGGCAGGAGTGGAGCTGAGGCCAGGAAGGCGCCAGGAGCGTCTGCCTGTCTGGCGCAGCCTGCTCCTTCCCGGGCAGGAAGCCTAGCAGCGAGGCAAGTCTGGGCAAGGCTCGCCCAGGGCAGAGCAGCCTCACGCCAGCAACTCTGCCAGATCGGGCCTCTGAGCAGAGCTGGAGCTCTGCCGTACTGGAGGCTCACTGGGCTCCGCCCAAGGAGTGAGTGCAGACGCACGCAGCTGGGCTGCCTCCTCTTCTCCCGAGGAGGCTCGCTTCCCGCCTGCTGTGCACTAGGCTTCCAGGCGGGGGCGCCCCGCGCCCCCTACAGGTCTTGGCTCAGGGGCTGCTTCCCTGGAGCTGGGGCTGCCGGCGGGAGCCCAGACACGCAGGGGCAGGCCCCACCACCTGCACACGTCTCTGCTGGGGAGCAGAGCGCTAGGGACATGACGTCTGTCAGGCACCTTCTGGGCGCCCACGGAGTCAGCCTCCGGGAGTGTGGGGCTGCAGACCACAGCCAGGGGACCTGGGAGCCTTGTGCTCTCCGTGCGGCGCTGAGTCTGGGCGGCCAAGCAACCGCTGGTGGAGCCCTGCACTTGCCCTCCCCTCCCCTCGACGAGAGGCCTCACTGCTGGAGGGCTTGGCAGTGTGCAAGCCACCGGCTCCTAAGCCTTCCCCAAGGAGGCCCGGGGCCTAGATGCAAAGGCAAGGCAGGAGTGGAGCTGAGGCCAGGAAGGCGCCAGGGGCCTCTCCCAGCATCGCACAGCCTGCTCCTTCCCGGGCAGCAAGCCTAGCAGCGAGGCAAGCCTGGGCAAGTCTCGCCCAGGGCAGAGCAGCCTCGCGCAAGGCACTTGACTAGATCCGGCCTCTGAGCAGAGCTGGAGCTCTGCCGTCCTGGAGGCACACTCGGCTCGGCCCAAGCAGGGATTGCAGCTGCACGCGGCTTGGCTCCCTCGACTCTTCCCAAGGAGGCTCGCTTCCAAGCGGACCGTGCACTTGGCTTCCAGGCAGGGACGCCCCGCGCCTCCTGCAGGTCTTGGCACAGGGGCTGCTTCCCCTGAGCGGAGGCTGTGGGCGGCAGCCCAGACACGCAGGGGCAGGCCCCAACCACCTGCCCACGTCTCTGCTGGTGGGGAGAGCACTAGGGAAATGACGTCTGTCAGGCACCTTCTGGGCGCTCACGGAGTCAGCCTCCGGGTGTGTGGGGCTGCAGACCACAGCCGGGGGCCCTGGGGAAGCCTGGTGCTCTCCGTGCTGTGCTGAGTCTGGGCGGCCAAGCGAGCGCTGGAGGAGCCCTGCACTTGCCATTCCCTTCCCTATGACAGAGCTCTCACGGCTGGAGGGCTTGGCAGCGTGCACCCCACCGGCCCCTAAGCCCTCCGCAAGGACGCCTGGGGACTAGGTGCAAAGGCAAGGCAGGAGTGGAGCTGAGGCCAGGAAGGCGCCAGGAGCGTCTGCCTGTCTGGCGCAGCCTGCTCCTTCCCGGGCAGGAAGCCTAGCAGCGAGGCAAGTCTGGGCAAGGCTCGCCCAGGGCAGAGCAGCCTCACGCCAGCAACTCTGCCAGATCGGGCCTCTGAGCAGAGCTGGAGCTCTGCCGTACTGGAGGCTCACTGGGCTCCGCCCAAGGAGTGAGTGCAGACGCACGCAGCTGGGCTGCCTCCTCTTCTCCCGAGGAGGCTCGCTTCCCGCCTGCTGTGCACTAGGCTTCCAGGCGGGGGCGCCCCGCGCCCCCTACAGGTCTTGGCTCAGGGGCTGCTTCCCTGGAGCTGGGGCTGCCGGCGGGAGCCCAGACACGCAGGGGCAGGCCCCACCACCTGCACACGTCTCTGCTGGGGAGCAGAGCGCTAGGGACATGACGTCTGTCAGGCACCTTCTGGGCGCCCACGGAGTCAGCCTCCGGGAGTGTGGGGCTGCAGACCACAGCCAGGGGACCTGGGAGCCTTGTGCTCTCCGTGCGGCGCTGAGTCTGGGCAGCCAAGCAACCGCTGGTGGAGCCCTGCACTTGCCCTCCCCTCCCCTCGACGAGAGGCCTCACTGCTGGAGGGCTTGGCAGTGTGCAAGCCACCGGCTCCTAAGCCTTCCCCAAGGAGGCCCGGGGCCTAGATGCAAAGGCAAGGCAGGAGTGGAGCTGAGGCCAGGAAGGCGCCAGGGGCCTCTCCCAGCATCGCACAGCCTGCTCCTTCCCGGGCAGCAAGCCTAGCAGCGAGGCAAGCCTGGGCAAGTCTCGCCCAGGGCAGAGCAGCCTCGCGCAAGGCACTTGACTAGATCCGGCCTCTGAGCAGAGCTGGAGCTCTGCCGTCCTGGAGGCACACTCGGCTCGGCCCAAGCAGGGATTGCAGCTGCACGCGGCTTGGCTCCCTCGACTCTTCCCATGGAGGCTCGCTTCCAAGCGGACCGTGCACTTGGCTTCCAGGCAGGGACGCCCCGCGCCTCCTGCAGGTCTTGGCACAGGGGCTGCTTCCCCTGAGCGGAGGCTGTGGGCGGCAGCCCAGACACGCAGGGGCAGGCCCCAACCACCTGCCCACGTCTCTGCTGGTGGGGAGAGCACTAGGGAAATGACGTCTGTCAGGCACCTTCTGGGCGCTCACGGAGTCAGCCTCCGGGTGTGTGGGGCTGCAGACCACAGCCGGGGGCCCTGGGGAAGCCTGGTGCTCTCCGTGCTGTGCTGAGTCTGGGCGGCCAAGCGACCGCTGGAGGAGCCCTGCACTTGCCATTCCCTTCCCTATGACAGAGCTCTCACGGCTGGAGGGCTTGGCAGCGTGCACCCCACCGGCCCCTAAGCCCTCCGCAAGGACGCCTGGGGACTAGGTGCAAAGGCAAGGCAGGAGTGGAGCTGAGGCCAGGAAGGCGCCAGGAGCGTCTGCCTGTCTGGCGCAGCCTGCTCCTTCCCGGGCAGGAAGCCTAGCAGCGAGGCAAGTCTGGGCAAGGCTCGCCCAGGGCAGAGCAGCCTCACGCCAGCAACTCTGCCAGATCGGGCCTCTGAGCAGAGCTGGAGCTCTGCCGTACTGGAGGCTCACTGGGCTCCGCCCAAGGAGTGAGTGCAGACGCACGCAGCTGGGCTGCCTCCTCTTCTCCCGAGGAGGCTCGCTTCCCGCCTGCTGTGCACTAGGCTTCCAGGCGGGGGCGCCCCGCGCCCCCTACAGGTCTTGGCTCAGGGGCTGCTTCCCTGGAGCTGGGGCTGCCGGCGGGAGCCCAGACACGCAGGGGCAGGCCCCACCACCTGCACACGTCTCTGCTGGGGAGCAGAGCGCTAGGGACATGACGTCTGTCAGGCACCTTCTGGGCGCCCACGGAGTCAGCCTCCGGGAGTGTGGGGCTGCAGACCACAGCCAGGGGACCTGGGAGCCTTGTGCTCTCCGTGCGGCGCTGAGTCTGGGCGGCCAAGCAACCGCTGGTGGAGCCCTGCACTTGCCCTCCCCTCCCCTCGACGAGAGGCCTCACTGCTGGAGGGCTTGGCAGTGTGCAAGCCACCGGCTCCTAAGCCTTCCCCAAGGACGCCCGGGGCCTAGATGCAAAGGCAAGGCAGGAGTGGAGCTGAGGCCAGGAAGGCGCCAGGGGCCTCTCCCAGCATCGCACAGCCTGCTCCTTCCCGGGCAGCAAGCCTAGCAGCGAGGCAAGCCTGGGCAAGTCTCGCCCAGGGCAGAGCAGCCTCGCGCAAGGCACTTGACTAGATCCGGCCTCTGAGCAGAGCTGGAGCTCTGCCGTCCTGGAGGCACACTCGGCTCGGCCCAAGCAGGGATTGCAGCTGCACGCGGCTTGGCTCCCTCGACTCTTCCCATGGAGGCTCGCTTCCAAGCGGACCGTGCACTTGGCTTCCAGGCAGGGACGCCCCGCGCCTCCTGCAGGTCTTGGCACAGGGGCTGCTTCCCCTGAGCGGAGGCTGTGGGCGGCAGCCCAGACACGCAGGGGCAGGCCCCAACCACCTGCCCACGTCTCTGCTGGTGGGGAGAGCACTAGGGAAATGACGTCTGTCAGGCACCTTCTGGGCGCTCACGGAGTCAGCCTCCGGGTGTGTGGGGCTGCAGACCACAGCCGGGGGCCCTGGGGAAGCCTGGTGCTCTCCGTGCTGTGCTGAGTCTGGGCGGCCAAGCGACCGCTGGAGGAGCCCTGCACTTGCCATTCCCTTCCCTATGACAGAGCTCTCACGGCTGGAGGGCTTGGCAGCGTGCACCCCACCGGCCCCTAAGCCCTCCGCAAGGACGCCTGGGGACTAGGTGCAAAGGCAAGGCAGGAGTGGAGCTGAGGCCAGGAAGGCGCCAGGAGCGTCTGCCTGTCTGGCGCAGCCTGCTCCTTCCCGGGCAGGAAGCCTAGCAGCGAGGCAAGTCTGGGCAAGGCTCGCCCAGGGCAGAGCAGCCTCACGCCAGCAACTCTGCCAGATCGGGCCTCTGAGCAGAGCTGGAGCTCTGCCGTACTGGAGGCTCACTGGGCTCCGCCCAAGGAGTGAGTGCAGACGCACGCAGCTGGGCTGCCTCCTCTTCTCCCGAGGAGGCTCGCTTCCCGCCTGCTGTGCACTAGGCTTCCAGGCGGGGGCGCCCCGCGCCCCCTACAGGTCTTGGCTCAGGGGCTGCTTCCCTGGAGCTGGGGCTGCCGGCGGGAGCCCAGACACGCAGGGGCAGGCCCCACCACCTGCACACGTCTCTGCTGGGGAGCAGAGCGCTAGGGACATGACGTCTGTCAGGCACCTTCTGGGCGCCCACGGAGTCAGCCTCCGGGAGTGTGGGGCTGCAGACCACAGCCAGGGGACCTGGGAGCCTTGTGCTCTCCGTGCGGCGCTGAGTCTGGGCGGCCAAGCAACCGCTGGTGGAGCCCTGCACTTGCCCTCCCCTCCCCTCGACGAGAGGCCTCACTGCTGGAGGGCTTGGCAGTGTGCAAGCCACCGGCTCCTAAGCCTTCCCCAAGGACGCCCGGGGCCTAGATGCAAAGGCAAGGCAGGAGTGGAGCTGAGGCCAGGAAGGCGCCAGGGGCCTCTCCCAGCATCGCACAGCCTGCTCCTTCCCGGGCAGCAAGCCTAGCAGCGAGGCAAGCCTGGGCAAGTCTCGCCCAGGGCAGAGCAGCCTCGCGCAAGGCACTTGACTAGATCCGGCCTCTGAGCAGAGCTGGAGCTCTGCCGTCCTGGAGGCACACTCGGCTCGGCCCAAGCAGGGATTGCAGCTGCACGCGGCTTGGCTCCCTCGACTCTTCCCATGGAGGCTCGCTTCCAAGCGGACCGTGCACTTGGCTTCCAGGCAGGGACGCCCCGCGCCTCCTGCAGGTCTTGGCACAGGGGCTGCTTCCCCTGAGCGGAGGCTGTGGGCGGCAGCCCAGACACGCAGGGGCAGGCCCCAACCACCTGCCCACGTCTCTGCTGGTGGGGAGAGCACTAGGGAAATGACGTCTGTCAGGCACCTTCTGGGCGCTCACGGAGTCAGCCTCCGGGTGTGTGGGGCTGCAGACCACAGCCGGGGGCCCTGGGGAAGCCTGGTGCTCTCCGTGCTGTGCTGAGTCTGGGCGGCCAAGCGAGCGCTGGAGGAGCCCTGCACTTGCCATTCCCTTCCCTATGACAGAGCTCTCACGGCTGGAGGGCTTGGCAGCGTGCACCCCACCGGCCCCTAAGCCCTCCGCAAGGACGCCTGGGGACTAGGTGCAAAGGCAAGGCAGGAGTGGAGCTGAGGCCAGGAAGGCGCCAGGAGCGTCTGCCTGTCTGGCGCAGCCTGCTCCTTCCCGGGCAGGAAGCCTAGCAGCGAGGCAAGTCTGGGCAAGGCTCGCCCAGGGCAGAGCAGCCTCACGCCAGCAACTCTGCCAGATCGGGCCTCTGAGCAGAGCTGGAGCTCTGCCGTACTGGAGGCTCACTGGGCTCCGCCCAAGGAGTGAGTGCAGACGCACGCAGCTGGGCTGCCTCCTCTTCTCCCGAGGAGGCTCGCTTCCCGCCTGCTGTGCACTAGGCTTCCAGGCGGGGGCGCCCCGCGCCCCCTACAGGTCTTGGCTCAGGGGCTGCTTCCCTGGAGCTGGGGCTGCCGGCGGGAGCCCAGACACGCAGGGGCAGGCCCCACCACCTGCACACGTCTCTGCTGGGGAGCAGAGCGCTAGGGACATGACGTCTGTCAGGCACCTTCTGGGCGCCCACGGAGTCAGCCTCCGGGAGTGTGGGGCTGCAGACCACAGCCAGGGGACCTGGGAGCCTTGTGCTCTCCGTGCGGCGCTGAGTCTGGGCGGCCAAGCAACCGCTGGTGGAGCCCTGCACTTGCCCTCCCCTCCCCTCGACGAGAGGCCTCACTGCTGGAGGGCTTGGCAGTGTGCAAGCCACCGGCTCCTAAGCCTTCCCCAAGGACGCCCGGGGCCTAGATGCAAAGGCAAGGCAGGAGTGGAGCTGAGGCCAGGAAGGCGCCAGGGGCCTCTCCCAGCATCGCACAGCCTGCTCCTTCCCGGGCAGCAAGCCTAGCAGCGAGGCAAGCCTGGGCAAGTCTCGCCCAGGGCAGAGCAGCCTCGCGCAAGGCACTTGACTAGATCCGGCCTCTGAGCAGAGCTGGAGCTCTGCCGTCCTGGAGGCACACTCGGCTCGGCCCAAGCAGGGATTGCAGCTGCACGCGGCTTGGCTCCCTCGACTCTTCCCATGGAGGCTCGCTTCCAAGCGGACCGTGCACTTGGCTTCCAGGCAGGGACGCCCCGCGCCTCCTGCAGGTCTTGGCACAGGGGCTGCTTCCCCTGAGCGGAGGCTGTGGGCGGCAGCCCAGACACGCAGGGGCAGGCCCCAACCACCTGCCCACGTCTCTGCTGGTGGGGAGAGCACTAGGGAAATGACGTCTGTCAGGCACCTTCTGGGCGCTCACGGAGTCAGCCTCCGGGTGTGTGGGGCTGCAGACCACAGCCGGGGGCCCTGGGGAAGCCTGGTGCTCTCCGTGCTGTGCTGAGTCTGGGCGGCCAAGCGACCGCTGGAGGAGCCCTGCACTTGCCATTCCCTTCCCTATGACAGAGCTCTCACGGCTGGAGGGCTTGGCAGCGTGCACCCCACCGGCCCCTAAGCCCTCCGCAAGGACGCCTGGGGACTAGGTGCAAAGGCAAGGCAGGAGTGGAGCTGAGGCCAGGAAGGCGCCAGGAGCGTCTGCCTGTCTGGCGCAGCCTGCTCCTTCCCGGGCAGGAAGCTTAGCAGCGAGGCAAGTCTGGGCAAGGCTCGCCCAGGGCAGAGCAGCCTCACGCCAGCAACTCTGCCAGATCGGGCCTCTGAGCAGAGCTGGAGCTCTGCCGTACTGGAGGCTCACTGGGCTCCGCCCAAGGAGTGAGTGCAGACGCACGCAGCTGGGCTGCCTCCTCTTCTCCCGAGGAGGCTCGCTTCCCGCCTGCTGTGCACTAGGCTTCCAGGCGGGGGCGCCCCGCGCCCCCTACAGGTCTTGGCTCAGGGGCTGCTTCCCTGGAGCTGGGGCTGCCGGCGGGAGCCCAGACACGCAGGGGCAGGCCCCACCACCTGCACACGTCTCTGCTGGGGAGCAGAGCGCTAGGGACATGACGTCTGTCAGGCACCTTCTGGGCGCCCACGGAGTCAGCCTCCGGGAGTGTGGGGCTGCAGACCACAGCCAGGGGACCTGGGAGCCTTGTGCTCTCCGTGCGGCGCTGAGTCTGGGCGGCCAAGCAACCGCTGGTGGAGCCCTGCACTTGCCCTCCCCTCCCCTCGACGAGAGGCCTCACTGCTGGAGGGCTTGGCAGTGTGCAAGCCACCGGCTCCTAAGCCTTCCCCAAGGACGCCCGGGGCCTAGATGCAAAGGCAAGGCAGGAGTGGAGCTGAGGCCAGGAAGGCGCCAGGGGCCTCTCCCAGCATCGCACAGCCTGCTCCTTCCCGGGCAGCAAGCCTAGCAGCGAGGCAAGCCTGGGCAAGTCTCGCCCAGGGCAGAGCAGCCTCGCGCAAGGCACTTGACTAGATCCGGCCTCTGAGCAGAGCTGGAGCTCTGCCGTCCTGGAGGCACACTCGGCTCGGCCCAAGCAGGGATTGCAGCTGCACGCGGCTTGGCTCCCTCGACTCTTCCCATGGAGGCTCGCTTCCAAGCGGACCGTGCACTTGGCTTCCAGGCAGGGACGCCCCGCGCCTCCTGCAGGTCTTGGCACAGGGGCTGCTTCCCCTGAGCGGAGGCTGTGGGCGGCAGCCCAGACACGCAGGGGCAGGCCCCAACCACCTGCCCACGTCTCTGCTGGTGGGGAGAGCACTAGGGAAATGACGTCTGTCAGGCACCTTCTGGGCGCTCACGGAGTCAGCCTCCGGGTGTGTGGGGCTGCAGACCACAGCCGGGGGCCCTGGGGAAGCCTGGTGCTCTCCGTGCTGTGCTGAGTCTGGGCGGCCAAGCGACCGCTGGAGGAGCCCTGCACTTGCCATTCCCTTCCCTATGACAGAGCTCTCACGGCTGGAGGGCTTGGCAGCGTGCACCCCACCGGCCCTAAGCCCTCCGCAAGGACGCCTGGGGACTAGGTGCAAAGGCAAGGCAGGAGTGGAGCTGAGGCCAGGAAGGCGCCAGGAGCGTCTGCCTGTCTGGCGCAGCCTGCTCCTTCCCGGGCAGGAAGCCTAGCAGCGAGGCAAGTCTGGGCAAGGCTCGCCCAGGGCAGAGCAGCCTCACGCCAGCAACTCTGCCAGATCGGGCCTCTGAGCAGAGCTGGAGCTCTGCCGTACTGGAGGCTCACTGGGCTCCGCCCAAGGAGTGAGTGCAGACGCACGCAGCTGGGCTGCCTCCTCTTCTCCCGAGGAGGCTCGCTTCCCGCCTGCTGTGCACTAGGCTTCCAGGCGGGGCGCCCCGCGCCCCCTACAGGTCTTGGCTCAGGGGCTGCTTCCCTGGAGCTGGGGCTGCCGGCGGGAGCCCAGACACGCAGGGGCAGGCCCCACCACCTGCACACGTCTCTGCTGGGGAGCAGAGCGCTAGGGACATGACGTCTGTCAGGCACCTTCTGGGCGCCCACGGAGTCAGCCTCCGGGAGTGTGGGGCTGCAGACCACAGCCAGGGGACCTGGGAGCCTTGTGCTCTCCGTGCGGCGCTGAGTCTGGGCGGCCAAGCAACCGCTGGTGGAGCCCTGCACTTGCCCTCCCCTCCCCTCGACGAGAGGCCTCACTGCTGGAGGGCTTGGCAGTGTGCAAGCCACCGGCTCCTAAGCCTTCCCCAAGGACGCCCGGGGCCTAGATGCAAAGGCAAGGCAGGAGTGGAGCTGAGGCCAGGAAGGCGCCAGGGGCCTCTCCCAGCATCGCACAGCCTGCTCCTTCCCGGGCAGCAAGCCTAGCAGCGAGGCAAGCCTGGGCAAGTCTCGCCCAGGGCAGAGCAGCCTCGCGCAAGGCACTTGACTAGATCCGGCCTCTGAGCAGAGCTGGAGCTCTGCCGTCCTGGAGGCACACTCGGCTCGGCCCAAGCAGGGATTGCAGCTGCACGCGGCTTGGCTCCCTCGACTCTTCCCATGGAGGCTCGCTTCCAAGCGGACCGTGCACTTGGCTTCCAGGCAGGGACGCCCCGCGCCTCCTGCAGGTCTTGGCACAGGGGCTGCTTCCCCTGAGCGGAGGCTGTGGGCGGCAGCCCAGACACGCAGGGGCAGGCCCCAACCACCTGCCCACGTCTCTGCTGGTGGGGAGAGCACTAGGGAAATGACGTCTGTCAGGCACCTTCTGGGCGCTCACGGAGTCAGCCTCCGGGTGTGTGGGGCTGCAGACCACAGCCGGGGGGCCCTGGGGAAGCCTGGTGCTCTCCGTGCTGTGCTGAGTCTGGGCGGCCCAAGCGACCGCTGGAGGAGCCCTGCACTTGCCATTCCCTTCCCTATGACAGAGCTCTCACGGCTGGAGGGCTTGGCAGCGTGCACCCCACCGGCCCCTAAGCCCTCCGCAAGGACGCCCTGGGGACTAGGTGCAAAGGCAAGGCAGGAGTGGAGCTGAGGCCAGGAAGGCGCCAGGAGCGTCTGCCTGTCTGGCGCAGCCTGCTCCTTCCCGGGCAGGAAGCCTAGCAGCGAGGCAAGTCTGGGCAAGGCTCGCCCAGGGCAGAGCAGCCTCACGCCAGCAACTCTGCCAGATCGGGCCTCTGAGCAGAGCTGGAGCTCTGCCGTACTGGAGGCTCACTGGGCTCCGCCCAAGGAGTGAGTGCAGACGCACGCAGCTGGGCTGCCTCCTCTTCTCCCGAGGAGGCTCGCTTCCCGCCTGCTGTGCACTAGGCTTCCAGGCGGGGGCGCCCCGCGCCCCCTACAGGTCTTGGCTCAGGGGCTGCTTCCCTGGAGCTGGGGCTGCCGGCGGGAGCCCAGACACGCAGGGGCAGGCCCCACCACCTGCACACGTCTCTGCTGGGGAGCAGAGCGCTAGGGACATGACGTCTGTCAGGCACCTTCTGGGCGCCCACGGAGTCAGCCTCCGGGAGTGTGGGGCTGCAGACCACAGCCAGGGGACCTGGGAGCCTTGTGCTCTCCGTGCGGCGCTGAGTCTGGGCGGCCAAGCAACCGCTGGTGGAGCCCTGCACTTGCCCTC
>NW_026292628.1:0-64233 GCF_023091745.1 Budorcas taxicolor
CATCTCAAGAGGAGGCCCTCTCAACAGGAACGGCGAGAGGAACTCCAAGGTCGTGCCACCATTCCAAGAGTCCCCCAGATGTCTCAGTCCATTCCAAAGGAACCCCTTTTCCCTTCACCGGCTCGTCTTTCACGCCGAGGATTGACTCACACCAAGGTGGCACATGGCACAGCCCTGTGGGAAAGCCTCGTGGAAAGACTTGAGGTAAAGCCTCGAGGGAAAGCCACAGATCCCTTGATACACGTGACAGGAAGCGTGACCCTACTGCTGCAGCTCGGGAGGAAAGCGCACGTTCATGCCCACACTCTAGACGGAGCCTGACTCCCCTGGGAAGACTCAGAGGCACCCCAAGATGCATGTCAACACTGGAGAGGAATCCTCAGGTTCCGGCCCCGACTGCACACAAGGACTTAGGCCGCCTCATCAACGTTAGAGGAATCACGAGTTGGCCCCTAGCAACTCGTATGGGGACTGGCCCTTCCTGAGGCCATCAGAGCGGGTCCCTGAGGTCCCCGTCGTAACTCGAGAAGACCAGCCGCAACTCGAGAATACCCAGGAGGTTCTCCCCTGCAGGCGAGATGAGGCCCATTTACGCAGAGGTTTCTTGGGGCTAATCACACCTCACCTCTGGAACGTCGAAAGGGTCCTTCACACCCTTGGTGCAACTCAAGAAGTTCCCCGACATACCCGTCTCCACTCGAGAGGAAACACGAGGGTCCCGCCCACATCCAGAGGAGCCCCGTTTCCGCCTCCTAGCTCGAGGTGAGGGATTCTTTCCCTGCTTCGTTGGGAAAGAATTCCCGGCGTTCCCGTCTGCATCTCAAGAGGAGGCCTTCTCAACAGGAACAGCGAGATGTACTCCAGGGTCGTGCCACCATTCCAAGAGTCCCCCAGATGTCTCAGTCCATTCCAGTGGAACATCTTTTCCCTTCACCGCTCGTCTTTCACGCCGAGGATCGACTCACACCAAGGTGGCACTTGGCACAGCCCTGTGGGAAAGCCTCGTGGGAAAGCCTCGAGGGAAAGCCTCGAGGGAAACCCACAGATCCCTTGATCCACGTGACAGGAAGCGTGACCCTACTGCCGCAGCTCGGGTGGGAAGCGCACGTGCATGCCCCCACTCCAGACGAGGCCTGACTCCCCTGGGGAGACTCAGAGGCACCCCAAAATCCATGTGTAACACTGGAGAGGAATGCTCATGTTCCGGCCCCGATTCCACAGAAGGTCTTAGGCCCGGGCATCGACGGGAGAGGAATCCCGAGATGGCCCCTAGCAACTCGCAAGGGGACTGGCCCTTCCTGAGGCCACCAGAGCGGGTCCCTGAGGTCCCCGTCGTAACTCGAGAAGACCTGCCGCAACTCGAGAATATCCAGGAGGTTCTCCCCTGCAGGCGAGATGAGGCCCATTTCCGCAGAGGCTTCTCGGGGCTAATCACACCTCACCTCTGGAACGTCGAAAGGGTCCTTCACACCCTTGCTGCAACTCAAAAAGTTCCCCGACATACCCACCATCTACTCCAGAGGAAACCCGAGGGTCCCGCCCACATTGCAAGAGGAGCCCCCGTTTCCGCCTCGTAGCTCGAGGTGACGGATCCTTTCCCTGCTTCGTCGGGAAAGAATTCACCGGCGTTCCCGTCGCATCTCAAGAGGAGGCCCTCTCAACAGGAACGGCGAGAGGAACACCAGGGTCGTGCCACCATTCCAAGAGTACCCCAGATGTCTCAGTCCATTCCAGAGGAACCTCTTTTCCCTTCACCGGCTCGTCTTTCACGCCGAGGATCGACTCACACAAAGGTGGCACTTGGCACAGCCCTGTGGGAAAGCCTCGTGGGAAAGCCTCGAGGGAAAGCCTCGAGGGAAAGCCACAGACCCCTTGATCCACGTGACAGGAAGCGTGACCCTACGCTGCAGCTGGGGAGGGAAGCGCACGTGCATGCCCCACTCGAGATGAGGCCTGACTCCCCTGGGGAGACTCAGAGGCACCCCAAAATCCATGTCAACACTGGAGAGGAATCCTCAGGTTCCGGCCCCGACTCCACACAAGGTCTTTAGGCCACGGCATCGATGGGAGAGGAATCCCGAGATGGCCCCTAGCAACTCGCATGGGGACTGGCCCTTCCTGAGGCCACCAGAGCGGCTCCCTGAGGTCCCCGTCGTAACTCGAGGAGACCTGCCGCAACTCGAGAATATCCAGGAGGTTCTCCCCTGCAGGCGAGATGAGGCCCATTTCTGCAGAGGCTTCTCGGGGCTAATCACACCTCACCTCTCGAACGTCGAAAGGGTCCTTCACACCCTTGGTGCAACTCAAGAAGTTCACCGACATAACCGTCTCCACTCGAGAGGAAACACTAGGGTCCCGCCCACATCCAGAGGAGCCCCGTTTCCACCTCGTAGCTCGAGGTGAGGGATCCTTTCCCTGCTTCGTCGGGAAAGAATTCCTGGCGTTCCCGTCGCATCTCAAGAGGAGGCCCTCTCAACAGGAACGGCGAGAGGAACTCCAAGGTCGTGCCACCATTCCAAGAGTCCCCCAGATGTCTCAGTCCATTCCAAAGGAACCCCTTTTCCCTTCACCGGCTCATCTTGCACGCCGAGGATTGACTCACACCAAGGTGGCACATGGCACAGCCCTGTGGGAAAGCCTCGTGGGAAAGACTTGAGGTAAAGCCTCGAGGGAAAGCCACAGATCCCTTGATACACGTGACAGGAAGCGTGACCCTACTGCTGCAGCTCGGGAGGAAAGCGCACGTGCATGCCCACACTCTAGACGAAGCCTGACTCCCCTGGGAAGACTCAGAGGCACCCCAAGATGCATGTCAACACTGGAGAGGAATCCTCAGGTTCCGGCCCCGACTGCACACAAGGACTTAGGCCCCGGCATCAACGTTAGAGGAATCACGAGTTGGCCCCTAGCAACTCGTATGGGGACTGGCCCTTCCTGAGGCCATCAGAGCGGGTCCCTGAGGTCCCCGTCGTAACTCGAGAAGACCAGCCGCAACTCGAGAATATCCAGGAGGTTCTCCCCTGCAGGCGAGATGAGGCCCATTTACACAGAGGTTTCTTGGGGCTAATCACACCTCACCTCTGGAACGTCGAAAGGGTCCTTCACACCCTTGGTGCAACTCAAGAAGTTCCCCGACATACCCGTCTCCACTCGAGAGGAAACACGAGGGTCCCGCCCACATCCAGAGGAGCCCCGTTTCCTCCTCGTAGCTCGAGTTGAGGGATCCTTTCCCTGCTTCGTCGGGAAAGAATTCCCGGCGTTCCTGTCGCATCTCAAGAGGAGGCCCTCTCAACAGGAACGGCGAGAGGAACTCCAGGGTCGTGCCACCATTCCAAGAGTCCCCCAGATGTCTCAGTCCATTCCAGAGAAACCTCTTTTCCCTTCACCGGCTCGTCTTTCACACCGAGGATCGACTCACACCAAGGTGGCCCTTGGCACAGCCCTGTGGGAAAGCCTCGTGGGAAAACCTAGAAGGAAAGCCTCGAGGGAAAGCCACAGATCCCTTGATCCACGAGACAGGAAGCGTGACCCTACTGCTGCAGCTCGGGAGGAAAGCGAACGTGCATGCCCCCACTGGAGACGAAGCATGACGCCCCTGAGGAGACTCAGAGGCACCCCAAGATCCATGTTAACACTGGAGAGGAATGCTCAGTTTCTGGCCCCGACCCCACACATGGTCTTAGGCCACGGTATCGACTGGAAAGGAATCCCGAGATGGCCCCTAGCTACTCCCATGGGGACTGGCCCTTCCTGAGGCCACCAGAGCGGGTCCCTGAGGTCCCCGTCGTAATTCGAGAAGACCAGCCGCAACTCGAGAATATCCAGGAGGTTCTCCCCTGCAGGCGAGATGAGGCCCATTTACGCAGAGGTTTCTTGGGGCTAATCACACCTCACCTCTGGAACGTTGAAAGGGTCCTTCACACCCTTGGTGCAACACAAGAAGTTCCCCGACATACCCTTCTCCACTCGAGAGGAAACACGAGGGTCCCGCCCACATCCAGAGGAGCCCCGTTTCCGCCTCGTAGCTCGAGGTGAGGGATCCTTTAACTGCTTCTTTGGGAATGAATTCCCGGCGTTTCTGTCGCATCTCAAGAGGAGGCCTTCTCAACAGGAACAGCGAGAGGTACTCCAGGGTCGTGCCACCATTCCAAGAGTCTCCCAGATGTCTCAGTCCATTCCAGAGGAATATCTTTTCCCTTCATCGGCTCGTCTTTCACGCCGAGGATCGACTCACACCAAGGTGGCACTTGGCACAGCCCTGTGGGAAAGACTCGTGGGAAAGCCTCGAGGGAAAGCCTCGAGGGAAACCCACAGATCCCTTGATCCACGTGGCAGGAAGCGTGACCCTACTGCCGCAGCTCGGGTGGGAAGCGCACGTGCATGCCCCCACTCGAGACGAGGCCTGACTCCCCTGGGGAGACTCAGAGGCACCCCAAAATCCATGTCAACACTGGAGAGGAATCCTCTGGTCCCGGCCCCGACTCCACACAAGGTCTTAGGCCCCGGCATCGATGGGAGAGGAATCCCGAGATGGCCCCTAGCAACTCGCATGGGGACTGGCCCTTCCTGAGGCCACCAGAGCGGGTCCCTGAGGTCCCCGTCGTAACTCGAGAAGACCTGCCGCAACTCGAGAATATCCAGGAGGTTCTCCCCAGCAGGCGAGATGAGGCCCATTTCCGCAGAGGCTTCTCGGGGCTAATCACACCTCACCTCTGGAACGTCGAAAGGGTCCTTCACACCCTTTGTGCAACTCAAGAAGTTCCCCGACATACCCTTCTCCACTCGAGAGGAAACACGAGGTTCCCGCCCACATCCAGAGGAGCCCCGTTTCCGCCTCGTAGCTCGATGTGAGGGATCCTTTCCCAGCTTCGTTGGGAAAGAATTCCCGGCGTTCCCGTCGCATCTCAAGAGGAGGCCTTCTCAACAGGAACGGCAAGAGGAACTCCAGGGTCGTGCCACCATTCCAAGAGTCCCCCAGATGTCTCTGTCCATTCCAGAGGAACCTCTTTTCCCTTCACCGGCTCGTCTTTCACGCTGAGGATCGACTCACACGAAGGTGGCACTTGGCACAGCCCTGTGGGAAAGCCTCGTGGGAAAGCCTCGAGGGAAAGGCTCGAGGGAAAGCCACAGATCCCTTGATGCACGTGACAGGAAGCGTGACCCTACTGCTGCAGCTCAGGAGGGAAGCGCACGTGCCTGCCTCCAGTCGAGACGAGGCCTGACTCCCCTGGGGAGACTCAGAGGCACCCTAAAATCCATGTGTAACACTGGAGAGGAATGCTCAGGTTCCGGCCCCGATTCCACAGAAGGTCTTAGGCCCGGGCATCGACGGGAGAGGAATCCCGAGATGGCCCCTAGCAACTCGCATGGGGACTGGCCCTTCCTGAGGCCACCAGAGCGGGTCCCTGAGGTCCCCGACGTAACTCGATAAGACCTGCCGCAACTCGAGAAAATCCAGGAGGTTCTCCCACCAGGCGAGAGGAGGTCCATTTCCGCAGAGGCTTCTCGGGGCTAATCACACCTCACCTCTGGAACGTCGAAAGGGTCCTTCCCACCCTTGGTGCAACTCAAGAAGTTCCCCGACATACCCGTCTCCACTCGAGAGGAAACACTAGGGTCCCGCCCACATCCAGAGGAGCCCCGTATCCGCCTCGTAGCTCGAGGTGAGGGATCCTTTCCCTGCTACGTCGGGAAAGATTTCCCGGCGTTCCCGTCGCATCTCAAGAGGAGGCCCTCTCAACAGGAACGGCGAGAGGAACACCAGGGTCGTGCCACCATTCCAAGAGTACCCCAGATGTCTCAGTCCATTCCAAAGGAACCCCTTTTCCCTTCACCGGCTCTTCTTTCACGCCGAGGATTGACTCACACCAAGGTGGCACATGGCACAGCCCTGTGGGAAAGCCTCGTGGGAAAGACTTGAGGTAAAGCCTCGAGGGAAAGCCACAGATCCCTTGATACACGTGACAGGAAGCGTGACCCTACTGCTGCAGCTGGGGAGGGAAGCGCACGTGCATGCCCCACTCGAGATGAGGCCTGACTCCCCTGGGGAGACTCAGAGGCACCCCAAGATCCATGTCAACACTGGAGAGGAATCCTCAGGTTCCGGCCCCGACTCCACACAAGGTCTTTGGCCATGGCATCGATGGGAGAGGAATCCCGAGATGGCCCCTAGCAACTCGCATGGGGACTGGCCCTTCCTGAGGCCACCAGAGCGGCTCCCTGAGGTCCCCGTCGTAACTCGAGGAGACCTGCCGCAACTCGAGAATATCCAGGAGGTTCTCCCCTGCAGACGAGATGAGGCCCATTTCTGCAGAGGCTTCTCGGGGCTAATCACACCTCACCTCTCGAACGTCGAAAGGGTCCTTCACACCCTTGGTGCAACTCAAGAAGTTCCCCGACATACCCGTCTCCACTCGAGAGGAAACACGATGGTCCCGCCCACATCCAGAGGAGCCCCGTTTCCTCCTCGTAGCTCGAGTTGAGGGATCCTTTCCCTGCTTCGTCGGGAAAGAATTCCCGGCGTTCCCGTCGCATCTCAAGAGGAGGCCCTCTCAACAGGAACGGCGAGAGGAACTCCAGGGTCGTGCCACCATTCCAAGAGTCCCCCAGATGTCTCAGTCCATTCCAGAGAAACCTCTTTTCCCTTCACCGGCTCGTCTTTCACACCGAGGATCGACTCACACCAAGGTGGCCCTTGGCACAGCCCTGTGGGAAAGCCTCGTGGGAAAGCCTAGAAGGAAAGCCTCGAGGGAAAGCCACAGATCCCTTGATCCACGAGACAGGAAGCGTGACCCTACTGCTGCAGCTCGGGAGGAAAGCGAACGTGCATGCCCCCACTGGAGATGAAGCATGACGCCCCTGGGGAGACTCAGAGGCACCCCAAGATCCATGTTAACACTGGAGAGGAATGCTCAGTTTCTGGCCCCGACTCCACACATGGTCTTAGGCCACGGTATCGACTGGAAAGGAATCCCGAGATGGCCCCTAGCTACTCCCATGGGGACTGGCCCTTCCTGAGGCCACCAGAGCGGGTCCCTGAGGTCCCCGTAGTAATTCGAGAAGACCAGCCGCAACTCGAGAATATCCAGGAGGTTCTCCCCTGCAGGCGAGATGAGGCCCATTTACGCAGAGGTTTCTTGGGGCTAATCACACCTCACCTCTGGAACGTTGAAAGGGTCCTTCACACCCTTGGTGCAACTCAAGAAGTTCCCCGACATACCCTTCTCCACTCGAGAGGAAACACGAGGTTCCCGCCCACATCCAGAGGAGCCCCGTTTCCTCCTCGTAGCTCGAGTTGAGGGATCCTTTCCCTGCTTCGTCGGGAAAGAATTCCCGGCGTTCCCGTCGCATCTCAAGAGGAGGCCTTCTCAACAGGAACGGCGAGAGGAACTCCAGTGTCGTGCCACCATTCCAAGAGTCCCCCAGATGTCTCTGTCCATTCCAGAGGAACCTCTTTTCCCTTCACCGGCTCGTCTTTCACGCTGAGGATCGACTCACACGAAGGTGGCACTTGGCACAGCCCTGTGGGAAAGCCTCGTGGGAAAGCCTCGAGGGAAAGGCTCGAGGGAAAGCCACAGATCCCTTGATGCACGTGACAGGAAGCGTGACCCTACTGCTGCAGCTCAGGAGGGAAGCGCACGTGCCTGCCTCCAGTCGAGACGAGGCCTGACTCCCCTGGGGAGACTCAGAGGCACCCTAAAATCCATGTGTAACACTGGAGAGGAATGCTCAGGTTCCGGCCCCGATTCCACAGAAGGTCTTAGGCCCGGGCATCGACGGGAGAGGAATACCGAGATGGCCCCTAGCAACTCGCATGGGGACTGGCCCTTCCTGAGGCCACCAGAGCGGGTCCCTGAGGTCCCCGACGTAACTCGATAAGACCTGCCACAACTCGAGAAAATCCAGGAGGTTCTCCCACCAGGCGAGAGGAGGTCCATTTCCGCAGAGGCTTCTCGGGGCTAATCACACCTCACCTCTGGAACGTCGAAAGGGTCCTTCCCACCCTTGGTGCAACTCAAGAAGTTCCCCGACATACCCGTCTCCACTCGAGAGGAAACACTAGGGTCCCGCCCACATCCAGAGGAGCCCCGTATCCGCCTCGTAGCTCGAGGTGAGGGATCCTTTCCCTGCTACGTCGGGAAAGATTTCCCGGCGTTCCCGTCGCATCTCAAGAGGAGGCCCTCTAAACAGGAACGGCGAGAGGAACTCCAGGGTCGTGCCACCATTCCAAGAGTCCCCCAGATGTCTCAGTCCATTCCAGAGGAACCTCTTTTCCCTTCAGCGGCTCGTTTTTCACGCCGAGGATCGCCTCACACCAAGGTGGCACTTGGCACAGCCCTGTGGGAAAGCCTCGTGGGAAAGACACAGATCCCTTGATTCACGTGACAGGAAGCCTGACCCTACTGCTGCAGCTCGGGAGGGAAGCGCGCGAGCATGCCCCAGCTCGAGACGAGGCTTGACTCCCCTGAGGAGACTCAGAGGCACCCCAAAATCCATGTCAACAGTGGAGAGGAATGCTCAGGTTCCCGCCCCGACTCCAGAGAAGGTCTTAGACCCCGGCATCGACAGGAGAGGAATCCCGAGTTGGCCCCTAGCAACTCGCATGGGGACTGGCCCTTCCTGAGGCCACCAGAGCGGGTCCCTGAGGTCCCCATCGTAACTCGAGAAGATCTGCCGCAACTCGAGAATATCCAGGAGGTTCTCCCCTGCAGGCGAGATGAGGCCCATTTCCGCAGAGGCTTCTCGGGGCTAATCACACCTCACCTCTGGAACGTCGAAAGGGTACTTCACACCCTGGGTGCAACTCAAGAAGTTCCCCGACATACCCGTCTCCACTCGAGAGGAAACACGAGGGTCCCGCCCACATCCAGAGGAGCCCCGTTTCCGCCTCGTAGCTCGAGGTGAGGCATCCTTTCACTGCTTCGTCGGGAAAGAATTCCCGGCATTTCCGTCGCATCTCAAGAGGAGGCGCTCTCAACAGGATCGGCGAGAGGAACTCCAGGGTCGTGCCACCATTCCAAGAGTCCCCCAGATTGCTCAGTCCATTCCAGAGGAACAGCTTTTCCCTTCACTGGCTCGTCATTCACGCCGAGGATCGACTCACACCAAGGTGGCACTTGTCACAGCCCTGTGGGAATGCCTCGTCGGAAAGCCTCGAGGGAAAGCCTCGAGGGAAAGCCACAGATCCCTTGATACACGTGAAAGGAAGCGTGACCCTATGGCTGCAGCTCGGGAGGAAAGTGCACGTGCATGCCCCCACTCGAGACGAGGCCTGACTCCCCTGGGGAGACTCAGAGACACCCCAAGATCCATGTCTACACTGGAGAGGAATGCTCAGGTTCCGGCCCCGACTCCACACAAGGTCTTAGGCCCCGGCATCGACGGGAGAGGAATCCCGAGATGGCCCCTAGCAACTCGCATGGGGACTGGCCCTCCCTGAGGCCACAAAGCGGGTCCCTGAGGTCCCCGTCGTAACTCGAGAAGACCTGCCGCAACTCGAGAATATCCAGGAGGCTCTCCCCTGCAGGCGAGATGAGGCCCATTTCCGCAGAGGCTTCTCGGGGCTAATCACACCTCACCTCTGGAACGTCGAAAGTGTCCTTCACACCCTTGGTGCAACTCAAGAAGTTCCCCGACATACCCGTCTCCACTAGAGAGGAAACACGAGGGTCCCGCGCACATCCAGAGGAGCCCCGTTTCCACCTCGTAGCTCGAGGTGAGGGATCCTATCCCTGCTTCGTCGGGAAAGAATTTCCTGCGTTCCCGTCGCATCTCAAGAGGAGGCCCTCTCAACAGGAACGGCGAGAGGAACTCCAGGGTCCTGCCACCATTCCAAGAGTCCCCCAGATGTCTCAGTCCATTCCAGAGGAACCTCTTTTCCCTTCACCGGCTCGTCTTTCACGCCGAGGATCGACTCACACCAAGGTGGCCCTTGGCACAGCCCTGTGGGAAAGCCTCGTGGGAAAGCCTCGAGGGAAAGCCTAGAGGGAAAGCCATAGATCCCTTGATCCACGTGACAGGAAGCCTGACCCTACTGCTGTAGCTCGGGAGGGAAGCGCACGTGCATGCCCCCACTCGAGACGAAGCCTGACTCCCCTGGGGAGACTCAGAGGCACCCCAAGATCCATGTCAACACTGGAGAGGAATGCTCAGGTTCCGGCCCCGACTCCACACAAGGTCTTAGGCCCCGCCATGGACGGGAAAGGAATCCCGAGATGGCCCCTAGCAACTCGCATATGGACTGGCCCTTCCTGAGGCCACCAGAGCGGGTCCCTGAGGTCCCCGTCGTAACTCGAGAAGACCTGTCGCAACACGAGAATATCCAGGAGGTTCTCCCCTCCAGGCTAGAGGAGGCCCATTTCCGCAGAGGCTTCTCGGGGCTAATCACACCTCACCTCTGGAACGTCGAAAGTGTCCTTCACACCCTTGGTGCAACTCAAGAAGTTCCCCGACATACCCTTCTCCACTCGAGAGGAAACACGAGGGTCCCGCCCACATCCAGAGGAGCCCCATTTCCGCCTCGTAGCTTGAGGTGAGGAATCCCTTCCCTGCTTCGTCGGGAAAGAATTCCCGGCGTTCCCGTCGCATCTCAAGAGGAGGCCCTCTCAACAGGAACGGCGAGAGGAACTCCAGGGTCGTGCCACCATTCCAAGAGTCCCCCCGATGACTCAGTCCATTGCAGAGGAACCTCTTTTCCCTTCACCGGCTCGTCTTTCACGCCGAGGATCGACTCACACCAAGGTGGCACTTGGCACAGCCCTGTGGGCAAGCCTCGAGGGAAAGGCTCGAGGGAAAGCCACAGATCCCTTGATCCACGTGACAGGAAGCGTGACCCTACTGCTGCAGCTCGGGAGGAATGCGCACGTGCATTCCCCCACTCGAGACGAGGCCTGACTCCCCTGGGGAGACTCAGAGGCACCCCAAGATCCATGTCAACACTGGAGAGGAATCCTCAGGTTCCGGCCCCGCCTCCACACAAAGTCTTAGTTCCCGGCATGGACGGGAGAGGAATCCCGAGATGGCCCCTAGCAACTCGCATGGGGACTGGCCCTTCCTGAGGCCACCAGAGCGGGTCCCTGAGGTCCCCGTCGTAACTCGAGAAGACCTGCCGCAACTCGAGAATATCCAGGCGGTTCTCCACTGCAGGCGAGATGAGGCCCATTTCCACAGAGGCTTCTTGGGGCTAATCACACCTCACCTCTGGAACGTCGAAAGGGTCCTTCACACCCTTGCTGCAACTCAAGAAGTTCCACGACATCCCCATCTCTACTCGAGATTAAACACGAGGGTCCCGCCCACATCCAGAGGAGCCCCGTTTCCGCCTCGTAGCTCGAGGTGACGGATCCTTTCCCTGCTTCTTCGGGAAAGAATTCCCGGCCTTCCCGTCGCATCTCAAGAGGAGGCCCTCTCAACAGGAACGGCGAGAGGAACTCCAGGGTCGTGCCACCATTCCAAGGGTCCCCCAGATGTCTCAGTCCATTCCAGAGGATCCTCTTTTCCCTTCACCGGCTCGTCTTTCACGCCGAGGATCGACTCACACCAAGGTGGCACTTGGCACAGCCCTGTGGGAAAGCCTCGTGGGAAGGACTCGAGGGAAAGCCTCGAGGGAAAGCCACAGATCCCTTGATCCACGTGACAGGAAGCGTGACCCTACTGCTGCAGCTCGGGAGGAAAGCGCACGTGCATGCCCCCACTCGAGACGAAGCCTGACTCCCCTGGGGAGACTCAGAGGCACCCTAAAATCCATGTCAACACTGGAGAGGAATCCTCAGGTTCCAGCCCCGACTCCACACAAGGTCTTAGGTTCCGGGATCGATGGGAGAGGAATCCCGAGATGGCCCCTAGCAACTCGCATGGAGACTGGCATTTCCTGAGGCCACCAGAGCGGGTCCCTGAGGTCCCCGTCGTAACTCGAGAAGACCTGCCGCAACTCGAGAAAATCCAGGAGGTTCTCCCCTGCAGGCGAGAGGAGGCCCATTTCCGCTGAGGCGTCTCGAGGCTAATCACACCTCACCTCTGGAACTTCGGAACGGTCCCTCACAGCCTTGGTGCAACTCAAGAAGTTCCCCGACATACCCGTCTCCACTCGAGAGGAAGCACGAGGGTCCCGCCCACATCCATAGGAGCCCCGTTTCCGCCTCGTAGCTCGAGGTGAGGGATCCTTTCCCTGCTTCGTTGGGAAAGAATTCCCGGCGTTCCCGTCGCATCTCAAGAGGAGGCCTTCTCAACAGGAACGGCGAGAGGAACTCCAGGGTCGTGCCACCATTCCAAGACTCCCCCAGATGTCTCTGTCCATTCCAGAGGAACCTCTTTTCCCTTCACCGGCTCGTCTTTCACGCCGAGGATCGACTCACACCAAGGTGGCACTTGGCACAGCCCTGTGGGCAAGCTTCGAGGGAAAGCCTCGAGGGAAAGCCACAGATCCCTTGATCCACGTGACAGGAAGCGTGACCCTACTGCTGCAGCTGGGGAGGGAAGTGCACGTGCATGCCCCCACTCGAGATGAGGCCTGATTCCCCTGGGGAGACTCAGAGGCACCCCAAGATCCATATTAACACTGGAGAGGAATCCTCAGGTTCCGGCCCCCCCTCCAAACAAAGACTTAGTTCCCGGCACCGACGGGAGAGGAATCCCGAGATGGCCCCTAGCAACTCGCATGGGGACTGGCCCTTCCTGAGGCCACGAGAGCGGGTCCCTGAGGTCCCCATCGTAACTCGAGAAGACCTGCCGCAACTCCAGAATATCCAGGAGGTTCTCCCCTGCAGGCGAGATGAGGCCCATTTCCGCAGAGGCTTCTCGGGGCTAATCACACCTCACCTCTCGAACGTCGAAAGGGTCCTTCACACCCTTGCTGCAACTCAAAAAGTTCCCCGACATACCCGTCTCTACTCCAGAGGAAACACGAGGATCCCGCCCACATCCAGAGTAGCCCCGTTTCCGCCTCGTAGCTCGAGGTGACGGATCCTTTCCCTGCTTCGTCGGGAAAGAATTCCTGGCGTTCCCGTCGCATCTCAAGAGGAGGCCCTCTCAACAGGAACGGCGAGAGGAACACCAGGGTCGTGCCACCATTCCAAGAGTCCCCCAGATGTCTCAGTCCATTCCAGAGGAACCTCTTTTCCCTTCACCGGCTCGTCTTTCACGCCAAGGATCTTATCACACCAAGGTGGCACTTGGCACAGCCCTGTGGTAAAGCCTCGTGGGAAAGCCTCGAGGGAAATCCTCGAGGGAAAGCCACAGACCCCTTGATCCACGTGACAGGAAGCGTGACCCTACTGCTGCAGCTGGGGAGGGAAGCGCACGTGCATGCCCCCACTCGAGGTGAGGCCTGACTCCCCTGTGGAGACTCAGAGGCACCCCAAGATCCATGTCAACACTGGAGAGGAATCCTCAGGTTCCGGCCCCGACTGCACACAAGGACTTAGGCCCCGGCATCGACGGGAGAGGAATCCCGAGATGGCCCCTAGCAACTCGCATGGGGACTGGCCCTTCCTGAGGCCACCAGAGCGGGTCCCTGAGGTCCCCGTCGTAACTCGAGAAGACCTGACGCAACTCGAGAATATCCAGGAGGTTCTCCCCTGCAGGCGAGATGAGGCCATTTCCGCAGAGGCTCTTGGGGACTAATCACACCTCACCTCTGGAACGTCGAAAGGGTCCTTCACACCCTTGGTGCAACTCAAGAAGTTCCCCGACATACCCTTCTCCACTCGACAGGAATCACGAGGGCCCCGCCCACATCCAGAGGAGCCCCGTTTCCGCCTCGTAGCTCGAGGTGAGGGATCCTTTCCCTGCTTCGTTGGGAAAGAATTCCCGGCGTTCCCGTCGCATCTCAAGAGGAGGCCTTCTCAACAGGAAAGGCGAGAGGAACTCCAGGGTCGTGCCACCATTCCAAGAGTCCCCCAGATGTCTCTGTCCATTCCAGAGGAACCTCTTTTCCCTTCACCGGCTCGTCTTTCACGCCGAGGATCGACTCACACGAAGGTGGCACTTGGCACAGCCCTGTGGGAAAGCCTCGTGGGAAAGCCTCGAGGGAAAGGCTCGAGGGAAAGCCACAGATCCCTTGATCCACGTGACAGGAAGCGTGACACTACTGCTGCAGCTCGGGCGGAAAGCGCACGTGCCTGCCTGCAGTCGAGACGAGGCCTGACTCCCCTGGGGAGACTCAGAGGCACCCTAAAATCCATGTGTAACACTGGAGAGGAATGCTCAGGTTCCGGCCCCGATTCCACAGAAGGTCTTAGGCCCGGGCATCGACGGGAGAGGAATCCCGAGATGGCCCCTAGGAACTCGCATGGGGACTGGCCCTTCCTGAGGCCACCAGAGCGGGTCCCTGAGGTCCCCGTCGTAACTCGAGAAGACCTGCCGCAACTCGAGAAAATCCAGGAGCTTCTCCCGCCAGGCGAGAGGAGGCCCATTTCCGCAGAGGCTTCTCGGGGCTAATCACACCTCACCTCTGGAACGTCGAAAGGGTCCTTCCCACCCTTGGTGCAACTCAAGAAGTTCCCAGACATACCCGTCTCCACTCGAGAGGAAACACTAGGGTCCCGCCCACATCCAGAGGAGCCCCGTTTTCGCCTCGTAGCTCGAGGTGAGGGATCCTTTCCCTGCTTCGTCGGGAAAGATTTCCCGGCGTTCCCGTCGCATCTCAAGAGGAGGCCCTCTCAACAGGAATGGCGAGAGGAACTCCAGGGTCGTGCCACCATTCCAAGAGTCCCCCAGATGTCTCAGTCCATTCCAGAGGAACCTCTATTCCCTTCACCGGCTCGTCTTTCACGTCGAGGATCGACTCACACCAAGGTGGCACTTGGCACAGCCCTGTGGGAAAGCCTCGTGGGAAAGCCTCGAGGGAAAGCCTCGAGGGAAAGCCACAGATCCCTTGATCCACGTGACAGGAAGCGTGACCCTACTGCTGCAGCTGGGGAGGGAAGCGCACGTGCATGCCCCCACTCGAGATGAGGCCTGATTCCCCTGGGGAGACTCAGAGGCACCCCAAGATCCATGTCAACACTGGAGAGGAATCCTCAGGTTCCGGCCCCGCCTCCACACAAAGACTTAGTTCCCGGCACCGACGGGAGAGGAAACCCGAGATGGCCCCTAGCAACTCGCATGGGGACTGGCCCTTCCTGAGGCCACCAGAGCGGGTCCCTGAGGTCCCCGTCGTAACTCGAGGAGACCTGTCGCAACTCGAGAATATCCAGGAGGTTCTCCCCTGCAGGCAAGATGAGGCCCATTTACGCAGAGGTTTCTTGGGGCTAATCACACCTCACCTCTGGAACGTTGAAAGGGTCCTTCACACCCTTGGTGCAACTCAAGAAGTTCCCCGACATGACCTTCTCCACTCGAGAGGAAACACGAGGGTCCCGCCCACATCCAGAGGAGCCCCGTTTCCGCCTCGTAGCTCGAGGTGAGGGATCCTTTCCCTGCTTCGTCGGGAAAGATTTCCCGGTGTTCCCGTCGCATCTCAAGAGGAGGCCCTCTCAACAGGAATGGCGAGAGGAACTCCAGGGTCGTGCCACCATTCCAAGAGTCCCCCAGATGTCTCAGTCCATTCCAGAGGAACCTCTATTCCCTTCACCGGCTCGTCTTTCACGCCGAGGATCGACTCACACCAAGGTGGCACTTGGCACAGCCCTGTGGGAAAGCCTCGTGGGAAAGCCTCGAGGGAAAGCCTCGAGGGAAAACCACAGATCCCTTGATCCACGTGACAGGAAGCGTGACCCTACTGCCGCAGCTCGGGTGGGAAGCGCACGTGCATGCCCCCACTCGAAACGAGGCCTGACTCCCCTGGGGAGACTCAGAGGCACCCCAAAATCCATGTGTAACACTGGAGAGGAATGCTCAGGTTCCGGCCCCGATTCCACAGAAGGTCTTAGGCCCGGGCATCGACGGGAGAGGAATCCCGAGATGGCCCCTAGCAACTCGCATGGGGACTGGCCCTTCCTGAGGCCACCAGTGCGGGTCCCTGAGGTCCCCGTCGTAACTCGATAAGACCTGCCGCAACTCGAGAAAATCCAGGAGGTTCTCCCGCCAGGCGAGAGGAGGCCCATTTCCGCAGAGGCTTCTCGGGGCTAATCACACCTCACCTCTGGAACGTCGAAAGGGTCCATCCCACCCTTGGTGCAACTCAAGAAGTTCCCCGACATACCCGTCTCCACTCGAGAGGAAACACTAGGGTCCCGCCCACATCCAGAGGAGCCCCGTATCCGCCTCGTAGCTCGAGGTGAGGGATCCTTTCCCTGCTTCGTCGGGAAAGAATTCCCGGCGTTCCCGTCGCATCTCAAGAGGAGGCCCTCTCAACAGGTACGGCGAGAGGAACTCCAGGGTCGTGCCACCATTCCAAGACTCCCCCAGATGTCTCAGTCCATTCCAGAGGAACCACTTTTCCCTTCACCGGCTCGTCTTTCACGCCGAGGATCGACTCACTCCAAGGTGGCACTTGGCAGAGTCCTGTGGGAAAGCCTCGTGGGAAAGCCTCGAGGGAAAGCCTCGAGGGAAAGCCACAGATCCCTTGATCCACGTGACAGGAAGCGTGACCCTACTGCTGCAGCTCGGGAGGAAAGTGCACGGGCATGCCCCCACTCGAGACAAAGCCTGACTCCCCTGGGGAGACTCAGAGGCACCCTAAAATCCATGTGTAACACTGGAGAGGAATGCTCAGGTTCCGGCCCCGATTCCACAGAAGGTCTTAGGCCCGGGCATCGACGGGAGAGGAATCCCGAGATGGCCCCTAGCAACTCGCATGGGGACTGGCCCTTCCTGAGGCCACCAGAGCGGGTCCCTGAGGTCCCCGTCGTAACTCGAGAAGACCTGCCGCAACTCGAGAATATCCAGGAGGTTCTCCCCTGCAGGCGAGATGAGGCCCATTTCCGCAGAGGCTTCTCGGGGCTAATCACACCTCACCTCTGGAACGTCGAAAGGGTCCTTCACACCCTTGCTTCAACTCAAAAAGTTCCCCGACATACCCACCTCTACTCCAGAGGAAACACGAGGGTCCCGCCCACATGCAGAGGAGCCCCGTTTCCGCCTCGTAGCTAAGGGGACGGATCCTTTTCCTGCTTCGTCGGGAAAGAATTCCCGGCGTTCCCGTCGCATCTCAAGAGGAGGCCCTCTCAACAGGAACGGCGAGAGGAACACCAGGGTCGTGCCACCATTCCAAGAGTACCCCAGATGTCTCAGTCCATTCCAGAGGAACCTCTTTTCCCTTCACCGGCTCGTTTTTCACGCCGAGGATCGACTCACACCAAGGTGGCACTTGGCACAGCCCTGTGGGAAAGCCTCGTGGGAAAGCCTCGAGGGAAAGCCTCGAGGGAAAGCCACAGACCCCTTGATCCACGTGACAGGAAGCGTGACCCTACTGCTGCAGCTGGGGAGGGAAGCGCACGTGCATGCCCCCACTCGAGATGAGGCCTGACTCCCCTGGGGAGACTCAGAGGCACCCCAAGATCCATGTCAACACTGGAGAGGAATCCTCAGGTTCCGGCCCCGACTCCACACAAGGTCTTAGGCCACGGCATCGATGGGAGAGGAATCCCGAGATGGCCCCTAGCAACTCGCATGGGGACTGGCCCTTCCTGAGGCCACCAGAGCGGGTCCCTGAGGTCCCCGTCGTAACTCGAGGAGACCTGCCGCAACTCGAGAAAATCCAGGAGGTTCTCCCGCCAGGCGAGAGGAGGCCCATTTCCGCAGAGGCTTCTCGGGGCTAATCACACCTCACCTCTGGAACGTCGAAAGGGTCCATCCCACCCTTGGTGCAACTCAAGAAGTTCCCCGACATACCCGTCTCCACTCGAGAGGAAACACTAGGGTCCCGCCCACATCCAGAGGAGCCCCGTATCCGCCTCGTAGCTCGAGGTGAGGGATCCTTTCCCTGCTTCGTCGGGAAAGAATTCCCGGCGTTCCCGTCGCATCTCAAGAGGAGGCCCTCTCAACAGGTACGGCGAGAGGAACTCCAGGGTCGTGCCACCATTCCAAGACTCCCCCAGATGTCTCAGTCCATTCCAGAGGAACCACTTTTCCCTTCACCGGCTCGTCTTTCACGCCGAGGATCGACTCACTCCAAGGTGGCACTTGGCAGAGTCCTGTGGGAAAGCCTCGTGGGAAAGCATCGAGGGAAAGCCTCGAGGGAAAGCCACAGATCCCTTGATCCACGTGACAGGAAGCGTGACCCTACTGCTGCAGCTCGGGAGGAAAGTGCACGGGCATGCCCCCACTCGAGACAAAGCCTGACTCCCCTGGGGAGACTCAGAGGCACCCTAAAATCCATGTGAACACTGGAGAGGAATGCTCAGGTTCCGGCCCGGATTCCACAGAAGGTCTTAGGCCCGGGCATCGACGGGAGAGGAATCCCGAGATGGCCCCTAGCAACTCGCATGGGGACTGGCCCTTCCTGAGGCCACCAGAGCGGGTCCCTGAGGTCCCCGTCATAACTCGAGAAGACCTGCCGCAACTCGAGAATATCCAGGAGGTTCTCCCCTGCAGGCGAGATGAGGCCCATTTCCGCAGAGGCTTCTCGGGGCTAATCACACCTCACCTCTGGAACGTCGAAAGGGTCCTTCACACCCTTGCTGCAACTCAAAAAGTTCCCCGACATACCCACCTCTACTCCAGAGGAAACACGAGGGTCCCGCCCACATGCAGAGGAGCCCCGTTTCCGCCTCGTAGCTCGAGGTGACGGATCCTTTCCCTGCTTCGTCGGGAAAGAATTCCCGGCGTTCCCGTCGCATCTCAAGAGGAGGCCCTCTCAACAGGAACGGCGAGAGGAACACCAGGGTCGTGCCACCATTCCAAGAGTACCCCAGATGTCTCAGTCCATTCCAGAGGAACCTCTTTTCCCTTCACCGGCTCGTCTTTCACGCCGAGGATCGACTCACACCAAGGTGGCACTTGGCACAGCCCTGTGGGAAAGCCTCGTGGGAAAGCCTCGAGGGAAAGCCTCGAGGGAAAGCCACAGACCCCTTGATCCACGTGACAGGAAGCGTGACCCTACTGCTGCAGCTGGGGAGGGAAGTGCACGTGCATGCCCCCACTCGAGATGAGGCCTGACTCCCCTGGGGAGACTCAGAGGCACCCCAAGATCCATGTCAACACTGGAGAGGAATCCTCAGGTTCCGGCCCCGACTCCACACAAGGTCTTAGGCCACGGCATCGATGGGAGAGGAATCCCGAGATGGCCCCTAGCAACTCGCATGGGGACTGGCCCTTCCTGAGGCCACCAGAGCGGGTCCCTGAGGTCCCCGTCGTAACTCGAGGAGACCTGCCGCAACTCGAGAATATCCAGGAGGTTCTCCCCTGCAGGCGAGATGAGGCCCATTTCCGCAGAGGCTTCTCGGGGCTAATCACACCTCACCTCTGGAACGTCGAAAGGGTCCTTCACACCCTTGGTGCAACTCAAGAAGTTCCCCGACATAACCGTCTCCACTCGAGAGGAAACACTAGGGTCCCGCCCACATCCAGAGGAGCCCCGTTTCCACCTCGTAGCTCGAGGTGAGGGATCCTTTCCCTGCTTCGTCGGGAAAGAAATCCTGGCGTTCCCGTCGCATCTCAAGAGGAGTCCCTCTCAACAGGAACGGCGAGAGGAACTCCAAGGTCGTGCCACCATTCCAAGAGTCCCCCAGATGTCTCAGTCCATTCCAAAGGAACCCCTTTTCCCTTCACCGGCTCGTCTTTCACGCCGAGGATTGACTCACACCAAGGTGGCACGTGGCACAGCCCTGTGGGAAAGCCTCGTGGGAAAGACTTGAGGTAAAGCCTCGAGGGAAAGCCACAGATCCCTTGATACACGTGACAGGAAGCGTGACCCTACTGCTGCAGCTCGGGAGGAAAGCGCACGTGCATGCCCACACTCTAGACGAAGCCTGACTCCCCTGGGAAGACTCAGAGGCACCCCAAGATGCATGTCAACACTGGAGAGGAATCCTCAGGTTCCGGCCCCGACTGCACACAAGGACTTAGGCCCCGGCATCAACGTTAGAGGAATCACGAGTTGGCCCCTAGCAACTCGTATGGGGACTGGCCCTTCCTGAGGCCACCAGAGCGGGTCCCTGAGGTCCCCGTCGTAACTCGATAAGACCTGCCGCAACTCGAGAAAATCCAGGAGGTTCTCCCGCCAGGCGAGAGGAGGCCCATTTCCGCAGAGGCTTCTCGGGGCTAATCACACCTCACCTCTGGAACGTCGAAAGGGTCCATCCCACCCTTGGTGCAACTCAAGAAGTTCCCCGACATACCCGTCTCCACTCGAGAGGAAACACTAGGGTCCCGCCCACATCCAGAGGAGCCCCGTATCCGCCTCGTAGCTCGAGGTGAGGGATCCTTTCCCTGCTTCGTCGGGAAAGAATTCCCGGCGTTCCCGTCGCATCTCAAGAGGAGGCCCTCTCAACAGGTACGGCGAGAGGAACTCCAGGGTCGTGCCACCATTCCAAGACTCCCCCACATGTCTCAGTCCATTCCAGAGGAACCACTTTTCCCTTCACCGGCTCGTCTTTCACGCCGAGGATCGACTCACTCCAAGGTGGCACTTGGCAGAGTCCTGTGGGAAAGCCTCGTGGGAAAGCCTCGAGGGAAAGCCTCGACGGAAAGACACAGATCCCTTGATCCACGTGACAGGAAGCGTGACCCTACTGCTGCAGCTCGGGAGGAAAGTGCACGGGCATGCCCCCACTCGAGACAAAGCCTGACTCCCCTGGGGAGACTCAGAGGTACCCTAAAATCCATGTGTAACACTGGAGAGGAATGCTCAGGTTCCGGCCCCGATTCCACAGAAGGTCTTAGGCCCGGGCATCGACGGGAGAGGAATCCCGAGATGGCCCCTAGCAATTCGCATGGGGACTGGCCCTTCCTGAGGCCACCAGAGCGGGTCCCTGAGGTCCCCGTCGTAACTCGAGAAGACCTGCCGCAACTCGAGAATATCCAGGAGGTTCTCCCCTGCAGGCGAGATGAGGCCCATTTCCGCAGAGGCTTCTCGGGGCTAATCACACCTCACCTCTGGAACGTCGAAAGGGTCCTTCACACCCTTGCTGCAACTCAAAAAGTTCCCCGACATACCCACCTCTACTCCAGATGAAACACGAGGGTCCCGCCCACATGCAAAGGAGCCCCGTTTCCACCTCGTAGCTCGAGGTGAGGGATTCTTTCCCTGCTTCGTCGGGAAAGAATTCCTGACGTTCCCGTCGCATCTCAAGAGGAGGCCCTCTCAACAGGAACGGCGAGAGGAACTCCAAGGTCGTGCCACCATTCCAAGAGTCCCCCAGATGTCTCAGTCCATTCCAAAGGAACCCCTTTTCCCTTCACCGGCTCGTCTTTCACGCCGAGGATTGACTCACACCAAGGTGGCACATGGCACAGCCCTGTGGGAAAGCCTCGTGGGAAAGACTTGAGGTAAAGCCTCGAGGGAAAGCCACAGATCCCTTGATCCACGTGACAGGAAGCGTGACCCTACTGCTGCAGCTCGGGAGGAAAGCGCACGTTCATGCCCACACTCTAGACGGAGCCTGACTCCCCTGGGAAGACTCAGAGGCACCCCAAGATGCATGTCAACACTGGAGAGGAATCCTCAGGTTCCGGCCCCGACTGCACACAAGGACTTAGGCCCCGGCATCAACGTTAGAGGAATCACGAGTTGGCCCCTAGCAACTCGTATGGGGACTGGTCCTTCCTGAGGCCATCAGAGCGGGTCCCTGAGGTCCCCGTCGTAACTCGAGAAGACCAGCCGCAACTCGAGAATATCCAGGAGGTTCTCCCCTGCAGGCGAGATGAGGCCCATTTACGCAGAGGTTTCTTGGGGCTAATCACACCTCACCTCTGGAACGTCGAAAGGGTCCTTCACACCCTTGCTGCAACTCAAGAAGTTCCCCGACATACCCGTCTCCACTCGAGAGGAAACACGAGGGTCCCGCCCACATCCAGAGGAGCCCCGTTTCCGCCTCGTAGCTCGAGGTGAGGGATTCTTTCCCTGCTTCGTTGGGAAAGAATTCCCGGCGTTCCCGTCGCATCTCAAGAGGAGGCCTTCTCAACAGGAACAGCGAGATGTACTCCAGGGTCGTGCCACCATTCCAAGAGTCCCCCAGATGTCTCAGTCCATTCCAGTGGAACATCTTTTCCCTTCACCGGCTCGTCTTTCACGCCGAGGATCGACTCACACCAAGGTGGCACTTGGCACAGCCCTGTGGGAAAGCCTCGTGGGAAAGCCTCGAGGGAAAGCCTCGAGGGAAACCCACAGATCCCTTGATCCACGTGACAGGAAGCGTGACCCTACTGCCGCAGCTCGGGTGGGAAGCGCACGTGCATGCCCCCACTCCAGACGAGGCCTGACTCCCCTGGGGAGACTCAGAGGCACCCCAAAATCCATGTGTAACACTGGAGAGGAATCCTCATGTTCCGGCCCCGATTCCACAGAAGGTCTTAGGCCCGGGCATCGACGGGAGAGGAATCCCGAGATGGCCCCTAGCAACTCGCAAGGGGACTGGCCCTTCCTGAGGCCACCAGAGCGGCTCCCTGAGGTCCCCGTCGTAACTCGAGGAGACCTGCCGCAACTCGAGAATATCCAGGAGGTTCTCCCCTGCAGGCGAGATGAGGCCCATTTCTGCAGAGGCTTCTCGGGGCTAATCACACCTCACCTCTCGAACGTCGAAAGGGTCCTTCACACCCTTGGTGCAACTCAAGAAGTTCCCCGACATAACCGTCTCCACTCGAGAGGAAACACTAGGGTCCCGCCCACATCCAGAGGAGCCCCGTTTCCACCTCGTAGCTCGAGGTGAGGGATCCTTTCCCTGCTTCGTCGGGAAAGAATTCCTGGCGTTCCCGTCGCATCTCAAGAGGAGGCCCTCTCAACAGGAACGGCGAGAGGAACTCCAAGGTCGTGCCACCATTCCAAGAGTCCCCCAGATGTCTCAGTCCATTCCAAAGGAACCCCTTTTCCCTTCACCGGCTCATCTTGCACGCCGAGGATTGACTCACACCAAGGTGGCACATGGCACAGCCCTGTGGGAAAGCCTCGTGGGAAAGACTTGAGGTAAAGCCTCGAGGGAAAGCCACAGATCCCTTGATACACGTGACAGGAAGCGTGACCCTACTGCTGCAGCTCGGGAGGAAAGCGCACGTGCATGCCCACACTCTAGACGAAGCCTGACTCCCCTGGGAAGACTCAGAGGCACCCCAAGATGCATGTCAACACTGGAGAGGAATCCTCAGGTTCCGGCCCCGACTGCACACAAGGACTTAGGCCCCGGCATCAACGTTAGAGGAATCACGAGTTGGCCCCTAGCAACTCGTATGGGGACTGGCCCTTCCTGAGGCCATCAGAGCGGGTCCCTGAGGTCCCCGTCGTAACTCGAGAAGACCAGCCGCAACTCGAGAATATCCAGGAGGTTCTCCCCTGCAGGCGAGATGAGGCCCATTTACACAGAGGTTTCTTGGGGCTAATCACACCTCACCTCTGGAACGTCGAAAGGGTCCTTCACACCCTTGGTGCAACTCAAGAAGTTCCCCGACATACCCGTCTCCACTCGAGAGGAAACACGAGGGTCCCGCCCACATCCAGAGGAGCCCCGTTTCCTCCTCGTAGCTCGAGTTGAGGGATCCTTTCCCTGCTTCGTCGGGAAAGAATTCCCGGCGTTCCTGTCGCATCTCAAGAGGAGGCCCTCTCAACAGGAACGGCGAGAGGAACTCCAGGGTCGTGCCACCATTCCAAGAGTCCCCCAGATGTCTCAGTCCATTCCAGAGAAACCTCTTTTCCCTTCACCGGCTCGTCTTTCACACCGAGGATCGACTCACACCAAGGTGGCCCTTGGCACAGCCCTGTGGGAAAGCCTCGTGGGAAAGCCTAGAAGGAAAGCCTCGAGGGAAAGCCACAGATCCCTTGATCCACGAGACAGGAAGCGTGACCCTACTGCTGCAGCTCGGGAGGAAAGCGAACGTGCATGCCCCCACTGGAGACGAAGCATGACGCCCCTGAGGAGACTCAGAGGCACCCCAAGATCCATGTTAACACTGGAGAGGAATGCTCAGTTTCTGGCCCCGACCCCACACATGGTCTTAGGCCACGGTATCGACTGGAAAGGAATCCCGAGATGGCCCCTAGCTACTCCCATGGGGACTGGCCCTTCCTGAGGCCACCAGAGCGGGTCCCTGAGGTCCCCGTCGTAATTCGAGAAGACCAGCCGCAACTCGAGAATATCCAGGAGGTTCTCCCCTGCAGGCGAGATGAGGCCCATTTACGCAGAGGTTTCTTGGGGCTAATCACACCTCACCTCTGGAACGTTGAAAGGGTCCTTCACACCCTTGGTGCAACACAAGAAGTTCCCCGACATACCCTTCTCCACTCGAGAGGAAACACGAGGGTCCCGCCCACATCCAGAGGAGCCCCGTTTCCGCCTCGTAGCTCGAGGTGAGGGATCCTTTAACTGCTTCTTTGGGAATGAATTCCCGGCGTTTCTGTCGCATCTCAAGAGGAGGCCTTCTCAACAGGAACAGCGAGAGGTACTCCAGGGTCGTGCCACCATTCCAAGAGTCTCCCAGATGTCTCAGTCCATTCCAGAGGAACATCTTTTCCCTTCACCGGCTCGTCTTTCACGCCGAGGATCGACTCACACCAAGGTGGCACTTGGCACAGCCCTGTGGGAAAGACTCGTGGGAAAGCCTCGAGGGAAAGCCTCGAGGGAAACCCACAGATCCCTTGATCCACGTGGCAGGAAGCGTGACCCTACTGCCGCAGCTCGGGTGGGAAGCGCACGTGCATGCCCCCACTCGAGACGAGGCCTGACTCCCCTGGGGAGACTCAGAGGCACCCCAAAATCCATGTCAACACTGGAGAGGAATCCTCTGGTCCCGGCCCCGACTCCACACAAGGTCTTAGGCCCCGGCATCGATGGGAGAGGAATCCCGAGATGGCCCCTAGCAACTCGCATGGGGACTGGCCCTTCCTGAGGCCACCAGAGCGGGTCCCTGAGGTCCCCGTCGTAACTCGAGAAGACCTGCCGCAACTCGAGAATATCCAGGAGGTTCTCCCCAGCAGGCGAGATGAGGCCCATTTCCGCAGAGGCTTCTCGGGGCTAATCACACCTCACCTCTGGAACGTCGAAAGGGTCCTTCACACCCTTTGTGCAACTCAAGAAGTTCCCCGACATACCCTTCTCCACTCGAGAGGAAACACGAGGTTCCCGCCCACATCCAGAGGAGCCCCGTTTCCGCCTCGTAGCTCGATGTGAGGGATCCTTTCCCAGCTTCGTTGGGAAAGAATTCCCGGCGTTCCCGTCGCATCTCAAGAGGAGGCCTTCTCAACAGGAACGGCAAGAGGAACTCCAGGGTCGTGCCACCATTCCAAGAGTCCCCCAGATGTCTCTGTCCATTCCAGAGGAACCTCTTTTCCCTTCACCGGCTCGTCTTTCACGCTGAGGATCGACTCACACGAAGGTGGCACTTGGCACAGCCCAGTGGGAAAGCCTCGTGGGAAAGCCTCGAGGGAAAGGCTCGAGGGAAAGCCACAGATCCCTTGATGCACGTGACAGGAAGCGTGACCCTACTGCTGCAGCTCAGGAGGGAAGCGCACGTGCCTGCCTCCAGTCGAGACGAGGCCTGACTCCCCTGGGGAGACTCAGAGGCACCCTAAAATCCATGTGTAACACTGGAGAGGAATGCTCAGGTTCCGGCCCCGATTCCACAGAAGGTCTTAGGCCCGGGCATCGACGGGAGAGGAATCCCGAGATGGCCCCTAGCAACTCGCATGGGGACTGGCCCTTCCTGAGGCCACCAGAGCGGGTCCCTGAGGTCCCCGACGTAACTCGATAAGACCTGCCGCAACTCGAGAAAATCCAGGAGGTTCTCCCACCAGGCGAGAGGAGGTCCATTTCCGCAGAGGCTTCTCGGGGCTAATCACACCTCACCTCTGGAACGTCGAAAGGGTCCTTCCCACCCTTGGTGCAACTCAAGAAGTTCCCCGACATACCCGTCTCCACTCGAGAGGAAACACTAGGGTCCCGCCCACATCCAGAGGAGCCCCGTATCCGCCTCGTAGCTCGAGGTGAGGGATCCTTTCCCTGCTACGTCGGGAAAGATTTCCCGGCGTTCCCGTCGCATCTCAAGAGGAGGCCCTCTCAACAGGAACGGCGAGAGGAACACCAGGGTCGTGCCACCATTCCAAGAGTACCCCAGATGTCTCAGTCCATTCCAAAGGAACCCCTTTTCCCTTCACCGGCTCTTCTTTCACGCCGAGGATTGACTCACACCAAGGTGGCACATGGCACAGCCCTGTGGGAAAGCCTCGTGGGAAAGACTTGAGGTAAAGCCTCGAGGGAAAGCCACAGATCCCTTGATACACGTGACAGGAAGCGTGACCCTACTGCTGCAGCTGGGGAGGGAAGCGCACGTGCATGCCCCACTCGAGATGAGGCCTGACTCCCCTGGGGAGACTCAGAGGCACCCCAAGATCCATGTCAACACTGGAGAGGAATCCTCAGGTTCCGGCCCCGACTCCACACAAGGTCTTTGGCCATGGCATCGATGGGAGAGGAATCCCGAGATGGCCCCTAGCAACTCGCATGGGGACTGGCCCTTCCTGAGGCCACCAGAGCGGCTCCCTGAGGTCCCCGTCGTAACTCGAGGAGACCTGCCGCAACTCGAGAATCTCCAGGAGGTTCTCCCCTGCAGACGAGATGAGGCCCATTTCTGCAGAGGCTTCTCGGGGCTAATCACACCTCACCTCTCGAACGTCGAAAGGGTCCTTCACACCCTTGGTGCAACTCAAGAAGTTCCCCGACATACCCGTCTCCACTCGAGAGGAAACACGAGGGTCCCGCCCACATCCAGAGGAGCCCCGTTTCCTCCTCGTAGCTCGAGTTGAGGGATCCTTTCCCTGCTTCGTCGGGAAAGAATTCCCGGCGTTCCCGTCGCATCTCAAGAGGAGGCCCTCTCAACAGGAACGGCGAGAGGAACTCCAGGGTCGTGCCACCATTCCAAGAGTCCCCCAGATGTCTCAGTCCATTCCAGAGAAACCTCTTTTCCCTTCACCGGCTCGTCTTTCACACCGAGGATCGACTCACACCAAGGTGGCCCTTGGCACAGCCCTGTGGGAAAGCCTCGTGGGAAAGCCTAGAAGGAAAGCCTCGAGGGAAAGCCACAGATCCCTTGATCCACGAGACAGGAAGCGTGACCCTACTGCTGCAGCTCGGGAGGAAAGCGAACGTGCATGCCCCCACTGGAGATGAAGCATGACGCCCCTGGGGAGACTCAGAGGCACCCCAAGATCCATGTTAACACTGGAGAGGAATGCTCAGTTTCTGGCCCCGACTCCACACATGGTCTTAGGCCACGGTATCGACTGGAAAGGAATCCCGAGATGGCCCCTAGCTACTCCCATGGGGACTGGCCCTTCCTGAGGCCACCAGAGCGGGTCCCTGAGGTCCCCGTAGTAATTCGAGAAGACCAGCCGCAACTCGAGAATATCCAGGAGGTTCTCCCCTGCAGGCGAGATGAGGCCCATTTACGCAGAGGTTTCTTGGGGCTAATCACACCTCACCTCTGGAACGTTGAAAGGGTCCTTCACACCCTTGGTGCAACTCAAGAAGTTCCCCGACATACCCTTCTCCACTCGAGAGGAAACACGAGGTTCCCGCCCACATCCAGAGGAGCCCCGTTTCCGCCTCGTAGCTCGATGTGAGGGATCCTTTCCCAGCTTCGTTGGGAAAGAATTCCCGGCGTTCCCGTCGCATCTCAAGAGGAGGCCTTCTCAACAGGAACGGCGAGAGGAACTCCAGTGTCGTGCCACCATTCCAAGAGTCCCCCAGATGTCTCTGTCCATTCCAGAGGAACCTCTTTTCCCTTCACCGGCTCGTCTTTCACGCTGAGGATCGACTCACACGAAGGTGGCACTTGGCACAGCCCTGTGGGAAAGCCTCGTGGGAAAGCCTCGAGGGAAAGGCTCGAGGGAAAGCCACAGATCCCTTGATGCACGTGACAGGAAGCGTGACCCTACTGCTGCAGCTCAGGAGGGAAGCGCACGTGCCTGCCTCCAGTCGAGACGAGGCCTGACTCCCCTGGGGAGACTCAGAGGCACCCTAAAATCCATGTGTAACACTGGAGAGGAATGCTCAGGTTCCGGCCCTGATTCCACAGAAGGTCTTAGGCCCGGGCATCGACGGGAGAGGAATCCCGAGATGGCCCCTAGCAACTCGCATGGGGACTGGCCCTTCCTGAGGCCACCAGAGCGGGTCCCTGAGGTCCCCGACGTAACTCGATAAGACCTGCCACAACTCGAGAAAATCCAGGAGGTTCTCCCACCAGGCGAGAGGAGGTCCATTTCCGCAGAGGCTTCTCGGGGCTAATCACACCTCACCTCTGGAACGTCGAAAGGGTCCTTCCCACCCTTGGTGCAACTCAAGAAGTTCCCCGACATACCCGTCTCCACTCGAGAGGAAACACTAGGGTCCCGCCCACATCCAGAGGAGCCCCGTATCCGCCTCGTAGCTCGAGGTGAGGGATCCTTTCCCTGCTACGTCGGGAAAGATTTCCCGGCGTTCCCGTCGCATCTCAAGAGGAGGCCCTCTAAACAGGAACGGCGAGAGGAACTCCAGGGTCGTGCCACCATTCCAAGAGTCCCCCAGATGTCTCAGTCCATTCCAGAGGAACCTCTTTTCCCTTCAGCGGCTCGTTTTTCACGCCGAGGATCGCCTCACACCAAGGTGGCACTTGGCACAGCCCTGTGGGAAAGCCTCGTGGGAAAGACACAGATCCCTTGATTCACGTGACAGGAAGCCTGACCCTACTGCTGCAGCTCGGGAGGGAAGCGCGCGAGCATGCCCCAGCTCGAGACGAGGCTTGACTCCCCTGAGGAGACTCAGAGGCACCCCAAAATCCATGTCAACAGTGGAGAGGAATGCTCAGGTTCCCGCCCCGACTCCAGAGAAGGTCTTAGACCCCGGCATCGACAGGAGAGGAATCCCGAGTTGGCCCCTAGCAACTCGCATGGGGACTGGCCCTTCCTGAGGCCACCAGAGCGGGTCCCTGAGGTCCCCATCGTAACTCGAGAAGATCTGCCGCAACTCGAGAATATCCAGGAGGTTCTCCCCTGCAGGCGAGATGAGGCCCATTTCCGCAGAGGCTTCTCGGGGCTAATCACACCTCACCTCTGGAACGTCGAAAGGGTACTTCACACCCTGGGTGCAACTCAAGAAGTTCCCCGACATACCCGTCTCCACTCGAGAGGAAACACGAGGGTCCCGCCCACATCCAGAGGAGCCCCGTTTCCGCCTCGTAGCTCGAGGTGAGGCATCCTTTCACTGCTTCGTCGGGAAAGAATTCCCGGCATTCCCGTCGCATCTCAAGAGGAGGCGCTCTCAACAGGATCGGCGAGAGGAACTCCAGGGTCGTGCCACCATTCCAAGAGTCCCCCAGATTGCTCAGTCCATTCCAGAGGAACAGCTTTTCCCTTCACTGGCTCGTCATTCACGCCGAGGATCGACTCACACCAAGGTGGCACTTGTCACAGCCCTGTGGGAATGCCTCGTCGGAAAGCCTCGAGGGAAAGCCTCGAGGGAAAGCCACAGATCCCTTGATACACGTGAAAGGAAGCGTGACCCTATGGCTGCAGCTCGGGAGGAAAGTGCACGTGCATGCCCCCACTCGAGACGAGGCCTGACTCCCCTGGGGAGACTCAGAGACACCCCAAGATCCATGTCTACACTGGAGAGGAATGCTCAGGTTCCGGCCCCGACTCCACACAAGGTCTTAGGCCCCGGCATCGACGGGAGAGGAATCCCGAGATGGCCCCTAGCAACTCGCATGGGGACTGGCCCTCCCTGAGGCCACAAAGCGGGTCCCTGAGGTCCCCGTCGTAACTCGAGAAGACCTGCCGCAACTCGAGAATATCCAGGAGGCTCTCCCCTGCAGGCGAGATGAGGCCCATTTCCGCAGAGGCTTCTCGGGGCTAATCACACCTCACCTCTGGAACGTCGAAAGTGTCCTTCACACCCTTGGTGCAACTCAAGAAGTTCCCCGACATACCCGTCTCCACTAGAGAGGAAACACGAGGGTCCCGCGCACATCCAGAGGAGCCCCGTTTCCACCTCGTAGCTCGAGGTGAGGGATCCTATCCCTGCTTCGTCGGGAAAGAATTTCCTGCGTTCCCGTCGCATCTCAAGAGGAGGCCCTCTCAACAGGAACGGCGAGAGGAACTCCAGGGTCCTGCCACCATTCCAAGAGTCCCCCAGATGTCTCAGTCCATTCCAGAGGAACCTCTTTTCCCTTCACCGGCTCGTCTTTCACGCCGAGGATCGACTCACACCAAGGTGGCCCTTGGCACAGCCCTGTGGGAAAGCCTCGTGGGAAAGCCTCGAGGGAAAGCCTAGAGGGAAAGCCATAGATCCCTTGATCCACGTGACAGGAAGCCTGACCCTACTGCTGTAGCTCGGGAGGGAAGCGCACGTGCATGCCCCCACTCGAGACGAAGCCTGACTCCCCTGGGGAGACTCAGAGGCACCCCAAGATCCATGTCAACACTGGAGAGGAATGCTCAGGTTCCGGCCCCGACTCCACACAAGGTCTTAGGCCCCGCCATGGACGGGAAAGGAATCCCGAGATGGCCCCTAGCAACTCGCATATGGACTGGCCCTTCCTGAGGCCACCAGAGCGGGTCCCTGAGGTCCCCGTCGTAACTCGAGAAGACCTGTCGCAACACGAGAATATCCAGGAGGTTCTCCCCTCCAGGCTAGAGGAGGCCCATTTCCGCAGAGGCTTCTCGGGGCTAATCACACCTCACCTCTGAAACGTCGAAAGTGTCCCTTCACACCCTTGGTGCAACTCAAGAAGTTCCCCGACATACCCTTCTCCACTCGAGAGGAAACACGAGGGTCCCGCCCACATCCAGAGGAGCCCCATTTCCGCCTCGTAGCTTGAGGTGAGGAATCCCTTCCCTGCTTCGTCGGGGAAAAGAATTCCCGGCGTTCCCGTCGCATCTCAAGAGGAGGCCCTCTCAACAGGAACGGCGAGAGGAACTCCAGGGTCGTGCCACCATTCCAAGAGTCCCCCCGATGACTCAGTCCATTGCAGAGGAACCTCTTTTCCCTTCACCGGCTCGTCTTTCACGCCGAGGATCGACTCACACCAAGGTGGCACTTGGCACAGCCCTGTGGGCAAGCCTCGAGGGAAAGGCTCGAGGGAAAGCCACAGATCCCTTGATCCACGTGACAGGAAGCGTGACCCTACTGCTGCAGCTCGGGAGGAATGCGCACGTGCATTCCCCCACTCGAGACGAGGCCTGACTCCCCTGGGGAGACTCAGAGGCACCCCAAGATCCATGTCAACACTGGAGAGGAATCCTCAGGTTCCGGCCCCGCCTCCACACAAAGTCTTAGTTCCCGGCATGGACGGGAGAGGAATCCCGAGATGGCCCCCTAGCAACTCGCATGGGGACTGGCCCCTTCCTGAGGCCACCAGAGCGGGTCCCTGAGGTCCCCGTCGTAACTCGAGAAGACCTGCCGCAACTCGAGAATATCCAGGCGGTTCTCCACTGCAGGCGAGATGAGGCCCATTTCCACAGAGGCTTCTTGGGGCTAATCACACCTCACCTCTGGAACGTCGAAAGGGTCCTTCACACCCTTGCTGCAACTCAAGAAGTTCCACGACATCCCCATCTCTACTCGAGATTAAAACACGAGGGTCCCGCCCACATCCAGAGGAGCCCCGTTTCCGCCTCGTAGCTCGAGGTGACGGATCCTTTCCCCTGCTTCTTCGGGAAAGAATTCCCGGCCTTCCCGTCGCATCTCAAGAGGAGGCCCCTCTCAACAGGAACGGCGAGAGGAACTCCAGGGTCGTGCCACCATTCCAAGGGTCCCCCAGATGTCTCAGTCCATTCCAGAGGATCCTCTTTTCCCTTCACCGGCTCGTCTTTCACGCCGAGGATCGACTCACACCAAGGTGGCACTTGGCACAGCCCTGTGGGGAAAGCCTCGTGGGAAGGACTCGAGGGAAAGCCTCGAGGGAAAGCCACAGATCCCTTGATCCACGTGACAGGAAGCGTGACCCTACTGCTGCAGCTCGGGAGGAAAGCGCACGTGCATGCCCCCACTCGAGACGAAGCTGACTCCCCTGGGGAGACTCAGAGGCACCCTAAAATCCATGTCAACACTGGAGAGGAATCCTCAGGTTCCAGCCCCGACTCCACACAAGGTCTTAGGTTCCGGGATCGATGGGAGAGGAATCCCGAGATGGCCCCTAGCAACTCGCATGGAGACTGGCATTTCCTGAGGCCACCAGAGCGGGTCCCTGAGGTCCCCGTCGTAACTCGAGAAGACCTGCCGCAACTCGAGAAAATCCAGGAGGTTCTCCCCTGCAGGCGAGAGGAGGCCCATTTCCGCTGAGGCGTCTCGAGGCTAATCACACCTCACCTCTGGAACTTCGGAACGGTCCCTCACAGCCTTGGTGCAACTCAAGAAGTTCCCCGACATACCCGTCTCCACTCGAGAGGAAGCACGAGGGGTCCCGCCCACATCCATAGGAGCCCCGTTTCCGCCCTCGTAGCTCGAGGTGAGGGATCCTTTCCCTGCTTCGTTGGGAAAGAATTCCCGGTGTTCCCGTCGCATCTCAAGAGGAGGCCCTCTCAACAGGAACGGCGAGAGGAACTCCAGGGTCGTGCCACCATTCCAAGACTCCCCCAGATGTCTCAGTCCATTCCAGAGGAACCTCTTTTCCCTACCGGCTCGTCTTTCACGCCGAGGATCGACTCACACCAAGGTGGCACTTGGCACAGCCCTGTGGGCAAGCTTCGAGGGAAAGCCTCGAGGGAAAGCCACAGATCCCTTGATCCACGTGACAGGAAGCGTGACCCTACTGCTGCAGCTGGGGAGGGAAGTGCACGTGCATGCCCCCACTCGAGATGAGGCCTGATTCCCCTGGGGAGACTCAGAGGCACCCCAAGATCCATATTAACACTGGAGAGGAATCCTCAGGTTCCGGCCCCCCCTCCAAACAAAGTCTTAGTTCCCGGCACCGACGGGAGAGGAATCCCGAGATGGCCCCTAGCAACTCGCATGGGGACTGGCCCTTCCTGAGGCCACGAGAGCGGGTCCCTGAGGTCCCCATCGTAACTCGAGAAGACCTGCCGCAACTCCAGAATATCCAGGAGGTTCTCCCCTGCAGGCGAGATGAGGCCCATTTCCGCAGAGGCTTCTCGGGGCTAATCACACCTCACCTCTCGAACGTCGAAAGGGTCCTTCACACCCTTGCTGCAACTCAAAAAGTTCCCCGACATACCCGTCTCTACTCCAGAGGAAACACGAGGATCCCGCCCACATCCAGAGTAGCCCCGTTTCCGCCTCGTAGCTCGAGGTGACGGATCCTTTCCCTGCTTCGTCGGGAAAGAATTCCTGGCGTTCCCGTCGCATCTCAAGAGGAGGCCCTCTCAACAGGAACGGCGAGAGGAACACCAGGGTCGTGCCACCATTCCAAGAGTCCCCCAGATGTCTCAGTCCATTCCAGAGGAACCTCTTTTCCCTTCACCGGCTCGTCTTTCACGCCAAGGATCTTATCACACCAAGGTGGCACTTGGCACAGCCCTGTGGTAAAGCCTCGTGGGAAAGCCTCGAGGGAAATCCTCGAGGGAAAGCCACAGACCCCTTGATCCACGTGACAGGAAGCGTGACCCTACTGCTGCAGCTGGGGAGGGAAGCGCACGTGCATGCCCCCACTCGAGGTGAGGCCTGACTCCCCTGTGGAGACTCAGAGGCACCCCAAGATCCATGTCAACACTGGAGAGGAATCCTCAGGTTCCGGCCCCGACTGCACACAAGGACTTAGGCCCCGGCATCGACGGGAGAGGAATCCCGAGATGGCCCCTAGCAACTCGCATGGGGACTGGCCCTTCCTGAGGCCACCAGAGCGGGTCCCTGAGGTCCCCGTCGTAACTCGAGAAGACCTGACGCAACTCGAGAATATCCAGGAGGTTCTCCCCTGCAGGCGAGATGAGGCCATTTCCGCAGAGGCTCTTGGGGACTAATCACACCTCACCTCTGGAACGTCGAAAGGGTCCTTCACACCCTTGGTGCAACTCAAGAAGTTCCCCGACATACCCTTCTCCACTCGACAGGAATCACGAGGGCCCCGCCCACATCCAGAGGAGCCCCGTTTCCGCCTCGTAGCTCGAGGTGAGGGATCCTTTCCCTGCTTCGTTGGGAAAGAATTCCCGGCGTTCCCGTCGCATCTCAAGAGGAGGCCTTCTCAACAGGAAAGGCGAGAGGAACTCCAGGGTCGTGCCACCATTCCAAGAGTCCCCCAGATGTCTCTGTCCATTCCAGAGGAACCTCTTTTCCCTTCACCGGCTCGTCTTTCACGCCGAGGATCGACTCACACGAAGGTGGCACTTGGCACAGCCCTGTGGGAAAGCCTCGTGGGAAAGCCTCGAGGGAAAGGCTCGAGGGAAAGCCACAGATCCCTTGATCCACGTGACAGGAAGCGTGACACTACTGCTGCAGCTCGGGCGGAAAGCGCACGTGCCTGCCTGCAGTCGAGACGAGGCCTGACTCCCCTGGGGAGACTCAGAGGCACCCTAAAATCCATGTGTAACACTGGAGAGGAATGCTCAGGTTCCGGCCCCGATTCCACAGAAGGTCTTAGGCCCGGGCATCGACGGGAGAGGAATCCCGAGATGGCCCCTAGGAACTCGCATGGGGACTGGCCCTTCCTGAGGCCACCAGAGCGGGTCCCTGAGGTCCCCGTCGTAACTCGAGAAGACCTGCCGCAACTCGAGAAAATCCAGGAGCTTCTCCCGCCAGGCGAGAGGAGGCCCATTTCCGCAGAGGCTTCTCGGGGCTAATCACACCTCACCTCTGGAACGTCGAAAGGGTCCTTCCCACCCTTGGTGCAACTCAAGAAGTTCCCAGACATACCCGTCTCCACTCGAGAGGAAACACTAGGGTCCCGCCCACATCCAGAGGAGCCCCGTTTTCGCCTCGTAGCTCGAGGTGAGGGATCCTTTCCCTGCTTCGTCGGGAAAGATTTCCCGGCGTTCCCGTCGCATCTCAAGAGGAGGCCCTCTCAACAGGAATGGCGAGAGGAACTCCAGGGTCGTGCCACCATTCCAAGAGTCCCCCAGATGTCTCAGTCCATTCCAGAGGAACCTCTATTCCCTTCACCGGCTCGTCTTTCACGTCGAGGATCGACTCACACCAAGGTGGCACTTGGCACAGCCCTGTGGGAAAGCCTCGTGGGAAAGCCTCGAGGGAAAGCCTCGAGGGAAAGCCACAGATCCCTTGATCCACGTGACAGGAAGCGTGACCCTACTGCTGCAGCTGGGGAGGGAAGCGCACGTGCATGCCCCCACTCGAGATGAGGCCTGATTCCCCTGGGGAGACTCAGAGGCACCCCAAGATCCATGTCAACACTGGAGAGGAATCCTCAGGTTCCGGCCCCGCCTCCACACAAAGACTTAGTTCCCGGCACCGACGGGAGAGGAAACCCGAGATGGCCCCTAGCAACTCGCATGGGGACTGGCCCTTCCTGAGGCCACCAGAGCGGGTCCCTGAGGTCCCCGTCGTAACTCGAGGAGACCTGTCGCAACTCGAGAATATCCAGGAGGTTCTCCCCTGCAGGCAAGATGAGGCCCATTTACGCAGAGGTTTCTTGGGGCTAATCACACCTCACCTCTGGAACGTTGAAAGGGTCCTTCACACCCTTGGTGCAACTCAAGAAGTTCCCCGACATGACCTTCTCCACTCGAGAGGAAACACGAGGGTCCCGCCCACATCCAGAGGAGCCCCGTTTCCGCCTCGTAGCTCGAGGTGAGGGATCCTTTCCCTGCTTCGTCGGGAAAGATTTCCCGGTGTTCCCGTCGCATCTCAAGAGGAGGCCCTCTCAACAGGAATGGCGAGAGGAACTCCAGGGTCGTGCCACCATTCCAAGAGTCCCCCAGATGTCTCAGTCCATTCCAGAGGAACCTCTATTCCCTTCACCGGCTCGTCTTTCACGCCGAGGATCGACTCACACCAAGGTGGCACTTGGCACAGCCCTGTGGGAAAGCCTCGTGGGAAAGCCTCGAGGGAAAGCCTCGAGGGAAAACCACAGATCCCTTGATCCACGTGACAGGAAGCGTGACCCTACTGCCGCAGCTCGGGTGGGAAGCGCACGTGCATGCCCCCACTCGAAACGAGGCCTGACTCCCCTGGGGAGACTCAGAGGCACCCCAAAATCCATGTGTAACACTGGAGAGGAATGCTCAGGTTCCGGCCCCGATTCCACAGAAGGTCTTAGGCCCGGGCATCGACGGGAGAGGAATCCCGAGATGGCCCCTAGCAACTCGCATGGGGACTGGCCCTTCCTGAGGCCACCAGTGCGGGTCCCTGAGGTCCCCGTCGTAACTCGATAAGACCTGCCGCAACTCGAGAAAATCCAGGAGGTTCTCCCGCCAGGCGAGAGGAGGCCCATTTCCGCAGAGGCTTCTCGGGGCTAATCACACCTCACCTCTGGAACGTCGAAAGGGTCCATCCCACCCTTGGTGCAACTCAAGAAGTTCCCCGACATACCCGTCTCCACTCGAGAGGAAACACTAGGGTCCCGCCCACATCCAGAGGAGCCCCGTATCCGCCTCGTAGCTCGAGGTGAGGGATCCTTTCCCTGCTTCGTCGGGAAAGAATTCCCGGCGTTCCCGTCGCATCTCAAGAGGAGGCCCTCTCAACAGGTACGGCGAGAGGAACTCCAGGGTCGTGCCACCATTCCAAGACTCCCCCAGATGTCTCAGTCCATTCCAGAGGAACCACTTTTCCCTTCACCGGCTCGTCTTTCACGCCGAGGATCGACTCACTCCAAGGTGGCACTTGGCAGAGTCCTGTGGGAAAGCCTCGTGGGAAAGCCTCGAGGGAAAGCCTCGAGGGAAAGCCACAGATCCCTTGATCCACGTGACAGGAAGCGTGACCCTACTGCTGCAGCTCGGGAGGAAAGTGCACGGGCATGCCCCCACTCGAGACAAAGCCTGACTCCCCTGGGGAGACTCAGAGGCACCCTAAAATCCATGTGTAACACTGGAGAGGAATGCTCAGGTTCCGGCCCCGATTCCACAGAAGGTCTTAGGCCCGGGCATCGACGGGAGAGGAATCCCGAGATGGCCCCTAGCAACTCGCATGGGGACTGGCCCTTCCTGAGGCCACCAGAGCGGGTCCCTGAGGTCCCCGTCGTAACTCGAGAAGACCTGCCGCAACTCGAGAATATCCAGGAGGTTCTCCCCTGCAGGCGAGATGAGGCCCATTTCCGCAGAGGCTTCTCGGGGCTAATCACACCTCACCTCTGGAACGTCGAAAGGGTCCTTCACACCCTTGCTTCAACTCAAAAAGTTCCCCGACATACCCACCTCTACTCCAGAGGAAACACGAGGGTCCCGCCCACATGCAGAGGAGCCCCGTTTCCGCCTCGTAGCTAAGGGGACGGATCCTTTTCCTGCTTCGTCGGGAAAGAATTCCCGGCGTTCCCGTCGCATCTCAAGAGGAGGCCCTCTCAACAGGAACGGCGAGAGGAACACCAGGGTCGTGCCACCATTCCAAGAGTACCCCAGATGTCTCAGTCCATTCCAGAGGAACCTCTTTTCCCTTCACCGGCTCGTTTTTCACGCCGAGGATCGACTCACACCAAGGTGGCACTTGGCACAGCCCTGTGGGAAAGCCTCGTGGGAAAGCCTCGAGGGAAAGCCTCGAGGGAAAGCCACAGACCCCTTGATCCACGTGACAGGAAGCGTGACCCTACTGCTGCAGCTGGGGAGGGAAGCGCACGTGCATGCCCCCACTCGAGATGAGGCCTGACTCCCCTGGGGAGACTCAGAGGCACCCCAAGATCCATGTCAACACTGGAGAGGAATCCTCAGGTTCCGGCCCCGACTCCACACAAGGTCTTAGGCCACGGCATCGATGGGAGAGGAATCCCGAGATGGCCCCTAGCAACTCGCATGGGGACTGGCCCTTCCTGAGGCCACCAGAGCGGGTCCCTGAGGTCCCCGTCGTAACTCGAGGAGACCTGCCGCAACTCGAGAAAATCCAGGAGGTTCTCCCGCCAGGCGAGAGGAGGCCCATTTCCGCAGAGGCTTCTCGGGGCTAATCACACCTCACCTCTGGAACGTCGAAAGGGTCCATCCCACCCTTGGTGCAACTCAAGAAGTTCCCCGACATACCCGTCTCCACTCGAGAGGAAACACTAGGGTCCCGCCCACATCCAGAGGAGCCCCGTATCCGCCTCGTAGCTCGAGGTGAGGGATCCTTTCCCTGCTTCGTCGGGAAAGAATTCCCGGCGTTCCCGTCGCATCTCAAGAGGAGGCCCTCTCAACAGGTACGGCGAGAGGAACTCCAGGGTCGTGCCACCATTCCAAGACTCCCCCAGATGTCTCAGTCCATTCCAGAGGAACCACTTTTCCCTTCACCGGCTCGTCTTTCACGCCGAGGATCGACTCACTCCAAGGTGGCACTTGGCAGAGTCCTGTGGGAAAGCCTCGTGGGAAAGCATCGAGGGAAAGCCTCGAGGGAAAGCCACAGATCCCTTGATCCACGTGACAGGAAGCGTGACCCTACTGCTGCAGCTCGGGAGGAAAGTGCACGGGCATGCCCCCACTCGAGACAAAGCCTGACTCCCCTGGGGAGACTCAGAGGCACCCTAAAATCCATGTGAACACTGGAGAGGAATGCTCAGGTTCCGGCCCGGATTCCACAGAAGGTCTTAGGCCCGGGCATCGACGGGAGAGGAATCCCGAGATGGCCCCTAGCAACTCGCATGGGGACTGGCCCTTCCTGAGGCCACCAGAGCGGGTCCCTGAGGTCCCCGTCATAACTCGAGAAGACCTGCCGCAACTCGAGAATATCCAGGAGGTTCTCCCCTGCAGGCGAGATGAGGCCCATTTCCGCAGAGGCTTCTCGGGGCTAATCACACCTCACCTCTGGAACGTCGAAAGGGTCCTTCACACCCTTGCTGCAACTCAAAAAGTTCCCCGACATACCCACCTCTACTCCAGAGGAAACACGAGGGTCCCGCCCACATGCAGAGGAGCCCCGTTTCCGCCTCGTAGCTCGAGGTGACGGATCCTTTCCCTGCTTCGTCGGGAAAGAATTCCCGGCGTTCCCGTCGCATCTCAAGAGGAGGCCCTCTCAACAGGAACGGCGAGAGGAACACCAGGGTCGTGCCACCATTCCAAGAGTACCCCAGATGTCTCAGTCCATTCCAGAGGAACCTCTTTTCCCTTCACCGGCTCGTCTTTCACGCCGAGGATCGACTCACACCAAGGTGGCACTTGGCACAGCCCTGTGGGAAAGCCTCGTGGGAAAGCCTCGAGGGAAAGCCTCGAGGGAAAGCCACAGACCCCTTGATCCACGTGACAGGAAGCGTGACCCTACTGCTGCAGCTGGGGAGGGAAGTGCACGTGCATGCCCCCACTCGAGATGAGGCCTGACTCCCCTGGGGAGACTCAGAGGCACCCCAAGATCCATGTCAACACTGGAGAGGAATCCTCAGGTTCCGGCCCCGACTCCACACAAGGTCTTAGGCCACGGCATCGATGGGAGAGGAATCCCGAGATGGCCCCTAGCAACTCGCATGGGGACTGGCCCTTCCTGAGGCCACCAGAGCGGGTCCCTGAGGTCCCCGTCGTAACTCGAGGAGACCTGCCGCAACTCGAGAATATCCAGGAGGTTCTCCCCTGCAGGCGAGATGAGGCCCATTTCCGCAGAGGCTTCTCGGGGCTAATCACACCTCACCTCTGGAACGTCGAAAGGGTCCTTCACACCCTTGGTGCAACTCAAGAAGTTCCCCGACATAACCGTCTCCACTCGAGAGGAAACACTAGGGTCCCGCCCACATCCAGAGGAGCCCCGTTTCCACCTCGTAGCTCGAGGTGAGGGATCCTTTCCCTGCTTCGTCGGGAAAGAAATCCTGGCGTTCCCGTCGCATCTCAAGAGGAGTCCCTCTCAACAGGAACGGCGAGAGGAACTCCAAGGTCGTGCCACCATTCCAAGAGTCCCCCAGATGTCTCAGTCCATTCCAAAGGAACCCCTTTTCCCTTCACCGGCTCGTCTTTCACGCCGAGGATTGACTCACACCAAGGTGGCACGTGGCACAGCCCTGTGGGAAAGCCTCGTGGGAAAGACTTGAGGTAAAGCCTCGAGGGAAAGCCACAGATCCCTTGATACACGTGACAGGAAGCGTGACCCTACTGCTGCAGCTCGGGAGGAAAGCGCACGTGCATGCCCACACTCTAGACGAAGCCTGACTCCCCTGGGAAGACTCAGAGGCACCCCAAGATGCATGTCAACACTGGAGAGGAATCCTCAGGTTCCGGCCCCGACTGCACACAAGGACTTAGGCCCCGGCATCAACGTTAGAGGAATCACGAGTTGGCCCCTAGCAACTCGTATGGGGACTGGCCTTTCCTGAGGCCAACAGAGCGGGTCCCTTATGTCCCCGTCATAACTCGAGAAGACCTGCCGCAACTCGAGCAAATCCAGGAGGTTCCCCCCTCCAGGCGAGATGAGGCCCATTTCCGCTGAGGCGTCTCGAGGCTGATCACACCTCACCTCTGGAACATCGAAGGAGTCCTTCACACCCTTGGTGCAAATCAAGAAGTTCTCCGACATACCCGTCTCCACTCGAGAGGAAACACGAGGGACCCGCCCACATCCAGAGGAGCCCCGTTTCCGCCTCGTAGCTCGAGATGAGGGATCCTTTCCCGGCTTCGTCGGATAAGAATTCCCGGCGTTCCCGTCGCATCTCAAGAGGAGAACCTCTCAACAGAAAAGGCGAGAAGAAGTCCAGGGTCGTGCACCCATCCAATAGTCCCCCAGATGTCTCAGTCCATTCCAGAGCAAACTCTTTTCCCTTCACCGGCTCTCCTTTTACGCCGAGGATAGACTCAGAGCAAGGTGGCACGTGGCACAGCCCTGTGGGAAAGCATCATGGGAAAGCCTCGAGGGAAAGCCACAGATCCCTTGATCCACGTGACAGGAAGCGTGACACTACTGCTGCAGCTCGGGAGGAAAGCGCACGTGCATGTCCCCACTCGAGACGAGGCCTTACTCCCCTGGGGAGACTCAGAAGCCCCCAACGATTCATGGCAACACTGGAGAGAATCCCTCAGGTTCCGGCCCCGACACCACACAAGGTCTTAGGCCCCGGCATGGACGGGAGAGGAATCCCGAGAGGGCCCCTAGCAACTCGCATGGGGACTGGCCTTTCCTGAGGCCACCAGAGCGGGTCCCTGAGGTCCCCGTCGTAACTCGAGAAGACCTGCAGCAACTCGAGAAAATCCAGGAGGTTCTCCCCTCCAGGCGATATGAGGGCCACTTCCGCTGAGGCATCTCGAGGCTGATCACACCTCACGTCTGGAATTTCGAAAGGGTCCTTCACACCCTTGGTGCAAATCAAGAAGTTCCCCGACATACCCGTCTCCACTCGAGAGGAAACACGAGGGTCCCTCCCACATCCAGAGGAGCCTCGTTTCCGCCTCGTAGCTCGAAATGAGGGATCCTTTCCCTGCTTGGTCGGGAAAGAGTTCCCGGTGTTCTCGTCGCATCTCAAGAGGAGGCCCTCTCAACAGGAACGGCGAGAGGAACTCGAGGGTCGTGCCACCATTCCAAGAGTCCCCCAGATGTCTCAGTCCATTGCAGAGGAACCTCTTTTCCCTTCACCGGCTCGTCTTTCTCGCCGAAGATCGACTCACACCAAGGTGGCACGTGGCACAGCCCTCTGGGAAAGCCTCGTGGGAAAGCCTCGAGGGAAAGCCACAGATCCCTTGATCCACGTGACAGGAAGTGTGACCCTACTGCTGCAGCTCGGGAGGGAAGCGCACGTGCATGCCCCCACTCGAGACGAAGCCTGACTACCCTGGGGAGGCTCAGAGGCACCCCAAGATCCATGCCAACACTGGAGAGGAATGCTCAGGTTCCGGCCCAGACTCCACACAAGGTCTTAGGCCCCGGCATCGACGGGAGACGAATCCCGAGATGGCCCCTAGCAACTCGCATGGGGACTGGCCCTTCCTGAGGCCACCAGAGCGGGTCCCTGAGGTCCCCGTCGTAACTCGAGAAGATCTGCCCCAACTCGAGAATATCCAGGAGGTTCTCCCCTGCAGGCGAGATGAGGCCCATTTCCGAAGAGGCTTCTCGGGGCTAATCACACCTCACATCTGGAACGTCGAAAGGGTCCTTCCCAGCCTTGGTACAACTCAAGAAGTTCCCCGACATACCCGTCTCCACTCGAGAGGAAACACGAGGGTCTCTCCCACATCCAGAGGAGCCCCGTTTCCGCCTCGTAGCTCGAAATGAGGGATCCTTTCCCTGCTTCGTCGGGAAAGAGTTCCCGGCGTTCTCGTCGCATCTCAAGAGGAGGCCCTCTCAACAGGAACGGCGAGAGGAACTCCAGGGTCGTGCCACCATTCCAAGAGTCCCCCAGATGTCTCAGTCCATTCCAGAGGAACCTCTTTTCCCTTCACCGGCTCGTCTTTCAAGCCGAAGATCGACTCACACCAAGGTGGCACGTGGCACAGCCCTCTGGGAAAGCCTCGTGGGAAAGCCTCGAGGGAAAGCCACAGATCCCTTGATCCACGAGACAGGAAGTGTGACACTACTGCTGCACCACGGGAGGAGTGCGCACGGGCATGCCCCCACTCGAGACGAGGCCTGACTCCCCTGGGGAGGCTCAGAAGCACCCCAAGATCCATGGCAACAATGGAGAGGAATCCTCAGGTTCCGGCCCCGACTCCACACAACGTCTTAGGCCCCGGCATGGACGGGAGATGAATCCCGAGATGGCCCCTAGCAACTCGCATGGGGACTGGCCTTTCCTGAGGCCACCAGAGCGGGACCCTGATGTCCCCGTCATAACTCGAGAAGACCTGCCGCAACTCGAGCAAATCCAGGAGGTTCTCCCCTCCAGGCGAGATGAGGCCCATTTCCGCTGAGGCGTCTCGAGGCTGAACACACCTCACCTCTGGAACATCGAAGGAGTCCTTCACACCCTTGGTGCAAATCAAGAAGTTCCCCGACATACCCGTCTCCACTCGAGAGGAAACACGAGGACCCGCCCACATCCAGAGGAGCCCCGTTTCCGCATCGTAGCTCGAGATGAGGGATCCTTTCCCGGCTTCTTCGGATAAGAATTCCCGGCGTTCCCGTCGCATCTGAAGAGGAGAACCTCTCAACAGAAACGGCGAGAAGAAGTCCAGGGTCGTGCACCCATCCAAGAGTCCCCCAGACGTCTCAGTCCATTCCAAAGCAAACTCATTTCCCTTCACCGGCTCTCCTTTTACGCCGAGTATAGACTCAGAGCAAGGTGGCACGTGGCACAGCCCTGTGGGAAAGCCTCATGGGAAAGCCTCGAGGGAAAGCCACAGATCCCTTGATCCACGTGACAGGAAGCATGACACTACTGCTGCAGCACGGGAGGAAAGCGCACGTGCATGTCCTCACTCGAGACGAGGCCTTACTCCCCTGGGGAGACTCAGAAGCCCCCAACGATTCATGGCAACACTGGAGAGAATCCCTCAGGTTCCGGCCCCAACACCACACAAGGTCTTAGGCCCCGGCATGGACGGGAGAGGAATCCCGAGAGGGCCCCTAGCAACTCGCATGGGGACTGGCCTTTCCTGAGGCCACCAGAGCGGGTCCCTGATGTCCCCGTCGTAACTCGAGAAGACCTGCCGCAACTCGAGAAAATCGAGGAGGTTCTCCCCTCCAGGCGAGATGAGGCGTATTTCCGCTGAGGCGTCTCGAGGCTGATCACACCTCACCTCTGGAACTTCGAAAGGGTCCTTCACACCCTTGGTGCAAATCAAGAAGTTCCCCGACATACCCGTCTCCACTCGAGAGGAAACACGATGGTTCCGCCCACATCCAGAGGATCCCCGTTTCGCCTCGTAGCTCGAGATGAGGGATCCTTTCCCTGCTTCGTCGGGAAAGAGTTCCCGGCGTTCCCGTCGCATCTCAAGAGGAGAACCTCTCAACAGAAAAGGCGAGAAGAAGTCCAGGGTCGTGCACCCAACCAAGAGTCCCCCAGATGTCTCAGTCCATTCCAGAGGAACCTCTTTCCCTTCACCGGCTCGTCTTTCACGCCGAGGATCGACTCACACCAAGGTGGCACGTGGCACAGCCCTGTGGGAAAGCCTCGTCGGAAAGCCTCGAGCGAAAGCCTCGAGGGAAAGCCTCAGATCCCTTGATGCACGTGACAGGAACCGTGACACAACTGCTGCAGCTCGGGAGGAAAGCACATGTGCATGCCCCCGCTCGAGACGAGGCCTGACTATCCTGGGGAGACTCAGAAGCACCCCAAGATCCATGGAAACACTGGAGAGGAATCCTCAGGTTCCGGTCCCGACTCCACACAAGGTCTTAGGCCCCGGCATGGACGGGAGAGGAATACCGAGAGGGCCCCTAGCAACTCCCATGGGGACTGGCCTTTCCTGAGGCCACCAGAGCGGGTCCCTGAGGTCCCCGTCGTAACTCAAGAAGACCTGCCGCAACTCTAGAAAATCCAGGAGGTTCTCCCCTCCAGGCGAGATGAGGCGTATTTCCGCTGAGGCGTCTCGAGGCTGATCACACCTCCCCTCTGGAACTTCGAAAGGGTCCTTCACACCCTTGGTGCAAATCAAGAAGTTCCCCGACATACCCGTCTCCACTCGAGAGGAAACACGATGGTTCCGCCCACATCCAGAGGAGCCCCGTTTCGCCTCGTAGCTCGAGATGAGGGATCCTTTCCCTGCTTCGTCGGGAAAGAGTTCCCGGCGTTCCCGTCGCATCTCAAGAGGAGCACCTCTCAACAGAAAAGGCGAGAAGAAGTCCAGGGTCGTGCACCCAACCAAGAGTCCCCCAGATGTCTCAGTCCATTCCAGAGGAACCTCTTTCCCTTCACCGGCTCGTCTTTCACGCCGAGGATCGACTCACACCAAGGTGGCACGTGGCACAGCCCTGTGGGAAAGCCTCGTGGGAAAGCCTCGAGGGAAAGGCTCGAGGGAAAGCCACAGATCCCTTGATGCACGTGACAGGAAGCGTGACTCTACTGCTGCAGCTCGGGAGGGAAGCGCACGTGCCTGCCTCCAGTCGAGACGAGGCCTGACTCCCCTGGGGAGACTCAGAGGCACCCTAAAATCCATGTGTAACACTGGAGAGGAATGCTCAGGTTCCGGCCCCGATTCCACAGAAGGTCTTAGGCCCGGGCATCGACGGGAGAGGAATCCCGAGATGGCCCCTAGCAACTCGCATGGGGACTGGCCCTTCCTGACGCCACCAGAGCGGGTCCCTGAGGTCCCCGTCGTAACTCGATAAGACCTGCCGCAACTCGAGAAAATCCAGGAGGTTCTCCCGCCAGGCGAGAGGAGGCCCATTTCCGCAGAGGCTTCTCGGGGCCAATCACACCTCACCTCTGGATCGTCGAAAGGGTCCTTCCCACCCTTGGTGCCACTCAAGAAGTTCCCCGACATACCCGTCTCCACTCGAGAGGAAACACTAGGGTCCCGCCCACATCCAGAGTAGCCCCGTATCCGCCTCGTAGCTCGAGGTGAGTGATCCTTTCCCTGCTTCGTCGGGAAAGAGTTCCCGGCGTTCTCGTCGCATCTCAAGAGGAGGCCCTCTCAACAGGAACGGCGAGAGGAACTCCAGGGTCGTGCCACCATTCCAAGAGTCCCCCAGATGTCTCAGTCCATTCCAGAGGAACCTCTTTTCCCTTCACCGGCTCGTCTTTCAAGCCGAAGATCGACTCACACCAAGGTGGCACGTGGCACAGCCCTCTGGGAAAGCCTCGTGGGAAAGCCTCGAGGGAAAGCCACAGATCCCTTGATCCACGAGACAGGAAGTGTGACACTACTGCTGCACCACGGGAGGAGTGCGCACGGGCATGCCCCCACTCGAGACGAGGCCTGACTCCCCTGGGGAGGCTCAGAAGCACCCCAAGATCCATGGCAACAATGGAGAGGAATCCTCAGGTTCCGGCCACGACTCCACACAACGTCTTAGGCCCCGGCATGGACGGGAGATGAATCCCGAGATGGGCCCTAGCAACTCGCATGGGGACTGGCCTTTCCTGAGGCCACCAGAGCGGGACCCTGATGTCCCCGTCATAACTCGAGAAGACCTGCCGCAACTCGAGCAAATCCAGGAGGTTCTCCCCTCCAGGCGAGATGAGGCCCATTTCCGCTGAGGCGTCTCGAGGCTGAACACACCTCACCTCTGGAACTTCGAAAGGGTCCTTCACACCCTTGGTGCAAATCAAGAAGTTCCCCGACATACCCGTCTCCACTCGAGAGGAAACGCGAGGGTTCCGCCCACATCCAGAGGAGCCCCGTTTCGCCTCGTAGCTCGAGATGAGGGATCCTTTCCCTGCTTCGTCGGGAAAGAGTTCCCGGCGTTCCCGTCGCATCTCAAGAGGAGCACCTCTCAACAGAAAAGGCGAGAAGAAGTCCAGGGTCGTGCACCCAACCAAGAGTCCCCCAGATGTCTCAGTCCATTCCAGAGGAACCTCTTTCCCTTCACCGGCTCGTCTTTCACGCCGAGGATCGACTCACACCAAGGTGGCACGTGGCACAGCCCTGTGGGAAAGCCTCGTGGGAAAGCCTCGAGCGAAAGCCTCGAGGGAAAGCCTCAGATCCCTTGATCCACGTGACACGAACCTTGACACTACTGCTGCAGCTCGGGAGGAAAGCGCACGTGCATGCCCCCACTCGAGACGAGGCCTGACTATCCTGGGGAGACTCAGAAGCACCCCAAGACCCATGGCAACACTGGAGAGAAACCCTCAGGTTCCGGCCCCAACACCACACAAGGTCTTAGGCCCCGGCATGGACGGGAGAGGAATCCCGAGAGGGCCCCTAGCAACTCGCATGGGGACTGGCCTTTCCTGAGGCCACCAGAGCGGGTCCCTGAGGTCCCCGTCGTAACTCGAGAAGACCTGCCGCAACTCGAGAACATCCAGGAGGTTCTCCCCTCCAGGCGAGATGAGGACCATTTCCACTGAGGCGTCTCGAGGCTGATCACACCTCACGTCTGGAATTTCGAAAGGGTCCTTCACACCCTTGGTGCAAATCAAGAAGTTCCCCGACATACCCGTCTCCACTCGAGAGGAAACACGAGGGTCCCTCCCACATCCAGAGGAGCCCCGTTTCCGCCTCGTAGCTCGAAATGAGGGATCCTTTCCCTGCTTGGTCGGGAAAGAGTTCCCGGTGTTCTCGTCGCATCTCAAGTGGAGGCCCTCTCAACAGGAACGGCGAGAGGAACTCGAGGGTCGTGCCACCATTCCAAGAGTCCCCCAGATGTCTCAGTCCATTCCAGAGGAACCTCTTTTCCCTTCACCGGCTCGTCTTTCTCGCCAAAGATCGACTCACACCAAGGTGGCACGTGGCACAGCCCTCTGGGAAAGCCTCGTGGGAAAGCCTCGAGGGAAAGCCACAGATCCCTTGATCCACGAGACAGGAAGTGTGACACTACTGCTGAAGCACGGGAGGAGTGCGCACGTGCATGCCCCCACTCGAGACGAGGCCTGACTCCCCTGGGGAGGCTCAGAGGCACCCCAAGATCCATGGCAACAATGGAGAGGAATCTTCAGGTTCCGGCCACGACTCCACACAACGTCTTAGGCCCCGGCATGGACGGGAGAGGAATCCCGAGATGGCCCCTAGCAACTCGCATGGGAACTGGCCTTTCCTGAGGCCACCAGAGCGGGTCCCTGAGGTCCCCGTCATAACTCGAGAAGACCTGCCGCAACTCGAGCAAATCCAGGAGGTTCTCCCCTCCAGGCGAGATGAGGCCCATTTCCGAAGAGGCTTCTCGGGGCTAATCACACCTCACATCTTGAACGTCGAAAGGGTCCTTCCCAGCCTTGGTACAACTCAAGAAGTTCCCCGACATACCCGTCTCCACTCGAGAGGAAACACGAGGGTCTCTCCCACATCCAGAGGAGCCCCGTTTCCGCCTCGTAGCTCGAAATGAGGGATCCTTTCCCTGCTTCGTCGGGAAAGAGTTCCCGGCGTTCTCGTCGCATCTCAAGAGGAGGCCCTCTCAACAGGAACGGCGAGAGGAACTCCAGGGTCGTGCCACCATTCCAAGAGTCCCCCAGATGTCTCAGTCCATTCCAGAGGAACCTCTTTTCCCTTCACCGGCTCGTCTTTCAAGCCGAAGATCGACTCACACCAAGGTGGCACGTGGCACAGCCCTCTGGGAAAGCCTCGTGGGAAAGCCTCGAGGGAAAGCCACAGATCCCTTGATCCACGAGACAGGAAGTGTGACACTACTGCTGCACCACGGGAGGAGTGCGCACGGGCATGCCCCCACTCGAGACGAGGCCTGACTCCCCTGGGGAGGCTCAGAAGCACCCCAAGATCCATGGCAACAATGGAGAGGAATCCTCAGGTTCCGGCCACGACTCCACACAACCTCTTAGGCCCCGGCATGGACGGGAGATGAATCCCGAGATGGCCCCTAGCAACTCGCATGGGGACTGGCCTTTCCTGAGGCCACCAGAGCGGGACCCTGATGTCCCCGTCATAACTCGAGAAGACCTGCCGCAACTCGAGCAAATCCAGGAGGTTCTCCCCTCCAGGCGAGATGAGGCCCATTTCCGCTGAGGCGTCTCGAGGCTGAACACACCTCACCTCTGGAACATCGAAGGAGTCCTTCACACCCTTGGTGCAAATCAAGAAGTTCCCTGACATACCCGTCTCCACTCGAGAGGAAACGCGAGGGTCCCGCCCATATCCAGAGGAGCCCCGTTTCGCCTCATAGCTCGAGATGAGGGATCCTTTCCCTGCTTCGTCGGGAAAGAGTTCCCGGCCTTCCCGTCGCATCTCAAGAGGAGGCCCTCTCAACAGGAACAGCGAGAGGAACTCCAGGGTCGTGCCACCATTCCAAGAGTCCCCCAGATGTCTCAGTCCATTCCAGAGGAACCTCTTTCCCTTCACCGGCTCGTCTTTCACGCCGAGGATCGACTCACACCAAGGTGGCACGTGGCACAGCCCTGTGGGAAAGCCTCGTGGGAAAGCCTCGAGCGAAAGCCTCGAGGGAAAGCCTCAGATCCCTTGATCCACGTGACACGAACCTTGACACTACTGCTGCAGCTCGGGAGGAAAGCGCACGTGCATGCCCCCACTCGAGATGAGGCCTGACTATCCTGGGGAGACTCAGAAGCACCCCAAGACCCATGGCAACACTGGAGAGAAACCCTCAGGTTCCGGCCCCAACACCACACAAGGTCTTAGGCCCCGGCATGGACGGGAGAGGAATCCCGAGATGGCCCCTAGCAACTCGCATGGGAACTGGCCTTTCCTGAGGCCAACAGAGCGGGTCCCTGAGGTCCCCGTCATAACTCGAGAAGACCTGCCGCAACTCGAGCAAATCCAGGAGGTTCTCCCCTCCAGGCGAGATGAGGCCCATTTCCGCTGAGGCGTCTCGAGGCTGATCACACCTCACCTCTGGAACATCGAAGGAGTCCTTCACACCCTTGGTGCAAATCAAGAAGTTCTCCGACATACCCGTCTCCACTCGAGAGGAAACACGAGGGACCCGCCCACATCCAGAGGAGCCCCGTTTCCGCCTCGTAGCTCGAGATGAGGGATCCTTTCCCGGCTTCGTCGGATAAGAATTCCCGGCGTTCCCGTCGCATCTCAAGAGGAGAACCTCTCAACAGAAAAGGCGAGAAGAAGTCCAGGGTCGTGCACCCATCCAAGAGTCCCCCAGATGTCTCAGTCCATTCCAGAGCAAACTCTTTTCCCTTCACCGGCTCTCCTTTTACGCCGAGGATAGACTCAGAGCAAGGTGGCACGTGGCACAGCCCTGTGGGAAAGCATCATGGGAAAGCCTCGAGGGAAAGCCACAGATCCCTTGATCCACGTGACAGGAAGCGTGACACTACTGCTGCAGCTCGGGAGGAAAGCGCACGTGCATGTCCCCACTCGAGACGAGGCCTTACTCCCCTGGGGAGACTCAGAAGCCCCCAACGATTCATGGCAACACTGGAGAGAATCCCTCAGGTTCCGGCCCCGACACCACACAAGGTCTTAGGCCCCGGCATGGACGGGAGAGGAATCCCGAGAGGGCCCCTAGCAACTCGCATGGGGACTGGCCTTTCCTGAGGCCACCAGAGCGGGTCCCTGAGGTCCCCGTCGTAACTCGAGAAGACCTGCAGCAACTCGAGAAAATGCAGGAGGTTCTCCCCTCCAGGCGATATGAGGGCCACTTCCGCTGAGGCGTCTCGAGGCTGATCACACCTCACGTCTGGAATTTCGAAAGGGTCCTTCACACCCTTGGTGCAAATCAAGAAGTTCCCCGACATACCCGTCTCCACTCGAGAGGAAACACGAGGGTCCCTCCCACATCCAGAGGAGCCCCGTTTCCGCCTCGTAGCTCGAAATGAGGGATCCTTTCCCTGCTTGGTCGGGAAAGAGTTCCCGGTGTTCTCGTCGCATCTCAAGAGGAGGCCCTCTCAACAGGAACGGCGAGAGGAACTCGAGGGTCGTGCCACCATTCCAAGAGTCCCCCAGATGTCTCAGTCCATTGCAGAGGAACCTCTTTTCCCTTCACCGGCTCGTCTTTCTCGCCGAAGATCGACTCACACCAAGGTGGCACGTGGCACAGCCCTCTGGGAAAGCCTCGTGGGAAAGCCTCGAGGGAAAGCCACAGATCCCTTGATCCACGTGACAGGAAGTGTGACCCTACTGCTGCAGCTCGGGAGGGAAGCGCACGTGCATGCCCCCACTCGAGACGAAGCCTGACTACCCTGGGGAGGCTCAGAGGCACCCCAAGATCCATGCCAACACTGGAGAGGAATGCTCAGGTTCCGGCCCAGACTCCACACAAGGTCTTAGGCCCCGGCATCGACGGGAGACGAATCCCGAGATGGCCCCTAGCAACTCGCATGGGGACTGGCCCTTCCTGAGGCCACCAGAGCGGGTCCCTGAGGTCCCCGTCGTAACTCGAGAAGATCTGCCCCAACTCGAGAATATCCAGGAGGTTCTCCCCTGCAGGCGAGATGAGGCCCATTTCCGAAGAGGCTTCTCGGGGCTAATCACACCTCACATCTGGAACGTCGAAAGGGTCCTTCCCAGCCTTGGTACAACTCAAGAAGTTCCCCGACATACCCGTCTCCACTCGAGAGGAAACACGAGGGTCTCTCCCACATCCAGAGGAGCCCCGTTTCCGCCTCGTAGCTCGAAATGAGGGATCCTTTCCCTGCTTCGTCGGGAAAGAGTTCCCGGCGTTCTCGTCGCATCTCAAGAGGAGGCCCTCTCAACAGGAACGGCGAGAGGAACTCCAGGGTCGTGCCACCATTCCAAGAGTCCCCCAGATGTCTCAGTCCATTCCAGAGGAACCTCTTTTCCCTTCACCGGCTCGTCTTTCAAGCCGAAGATCGACTCACACCAAGGTGGCACGTGGCACAGCCCTCTGGGAAAGCCTCGTGGGAAAGCCTCGAGGGAAAGCCACAGATCCCTTGATCCACGAGACAGGAAGTGTGACACTACTGCTGCACCACGGGAGGAGTGCGCACGGGCATGCCCCCACTCGAGACGAGGCCTGACTCCCCTGGGGAGGCTCAGAAGCACCCCAAGATCCATGGCAACAATGGAGAGGAATCCTCAGGTTCCGGCCCCGACTCCACACAACGTCTTAGGCCCCGGCATGGACGGGAGATGAATCCCGAGATGGCCCCTAGCAACTCGCATGGGGACTGGCCTTTCCTGAGGCCACCAGAGCGGGACCCTGATGTCCCCGTCATAACTCGAGAAGACCTGCCGCAACTCGAGCAAATCCAGGAGGTTCTCCCCTCCAGGCGAGATGAGGCCCATTTCCGCTGAGGCGTCTCGAGGCTGAACACACCTCACCTCTGGAACATCGAAGGAGTCCTTCACACCCTTGGTGCAAATCAAGAAGTTCCCCGACATACCCGTCTCCACTCGAGAGGAAACACGAGGACCCGCCCACATCCAGAGGAGCCCCGTTTCCGCATCGTAGCTCGAGATGAGGGATCCTTTCCCGGCTTCTTCGGATAAGAATTCCCGGCGTTCCCGTCGCATCTGAAGAGGAGAACCTCTCAACAGAAACGGCGAGAAGAAGTCCAGGGTCGTGCACCCATCCAAGAGTCCCCCAGACGTCTCAGTCCATTCCAAAGCAAACTCATTTCCCTTCACCGGCTCGTCTTTCACGCCGAGGATCGACTCACACCAAGGTGGCACGTGGCACAGCCCTGTGGGAAAGCCTCGTCGGAAAGCCTCGAGCGAAAGCCTCGAGGGAAAGCCTCAGATCCCTTGATGCACGTGACAGGAACCGTGACACAACTGCTGCAGCTCGGGAGGAAAGCACATGTGCATGCCCCCGCTCGAGACGAGGCCTGACTATCCTGGGGAGACTCAGAAGCACCCCAAGATCCATGGAAACACTGGAGAGGAATCCTCAGGTTCCGGTCCCGACTCCACACAAGGTCTTAGGCCCCGGCATGGACGGGAGAGGAATACCGAGAGGGCCCCTAGCAACTCCCATGGGGACTGGCCTTTCCTGAGGCCACCAGAGCGGGTCCCTGAGGTCCCCGTCGTAACTCAAGAAGACCTGCCGCAACTCTAGAAAATCCAGGAGGTTCTCCCCTCCAGGCGAGATGAGGCGTATTTCCGCTGAGGCGTCTCGAGGCTGATCACACCTCACCTCTGGAACTTCGAAAGGGTCCTTCACACCCTTGGTGCAAATCAAGAAGTTCCCCGACATACCCGTCTCCACTCGAGAGGAAACACGATGGTTCCGCCCACATCCAGAGGAGCCCCGTTTTGCCTCGTAGCTCGAGATGAGGGATCCTTTCCCTGCTTCGTCGGGAAAGAGTTCCCGGCGTTCCCGTCGCATCTCAAGAGGAGCACCTCTCAACAGAAAAGGCGAGAAGAAGTCCAGGGTCGTGCACCCAACCAAGAGTCCCCCAGATGTCTCAGTCCATTCCAGAGGAACCTCTTTCCCTTCACCGGCTCGTCTTTCACGCCGAGGATCGACTCACACCAAGGTGGCACGTGGCACAGCCCTGTGGGAAAGCCTCGTGGGAAAGCCTCGAGGGAAAGGCTCGAGGGAAAGCCACAGATCCCTTGATGCACGTGACAGGAAGCGTGACTCTACTGCTGCAGCTCGGGAGGGAAGCGCACGTGCCTGCCTCCAGTCGAGACGAGGCCTGACTCCCCTGGGGAGACTCAGAGGCACCCTAAAATCCATGTGTAACACTGGAGAGGAATGCTCAGGTTCCGGCCCCGATTCCACAGAAGGTCTTAGGCCCGGGCATCGACGGGAGAGGAATCCCGAGATGGCCCCTAGCAACTCGCATGGGGACTGGCCCTTCCTGACGCCACCAGAGCGGGACCCTGAGGTCCCCGTCGTAACTCGATAAGACCTGCCGCAACTCGAGAAAATCCAGGAGGTTCTCCCGCCAGGCGAGAGGAGGCCCATTTCCGCAGAGGCTTCTCGGGGCCAATCACACCTCACCTCTGGATCGTCGAAAGGGTCCTTCCCACCCTTGGTGCCACTCAAGAAGTTCCCCGACATACCCGTCTCCACTCGAGAGGAAACACTAGGGTCCCGCCCACATCCAGAGTAGCCCCGTATCCGCCTCGTAGCTCGAGGTGAGTGATCCTTTCCCTGCTTCGTCGGGAAAGATTTCCCGGCGTTCCCGTCGCATCTCAAGAGGAGGCCCTCTCAACAGGAATGGCGAGAGGAACTCCAGGGTCGTGCCACCATTCCAAGAGTCCCCCAGATGTCTCAGTCCATTCCAGAGGAACCTCTTTTCCCTTCACCGGCTCGTCTTTCACGCCGAGGATCGACTCACACCAAGATGGCACTTGGCACAGCCCTGTGGGCAAGCTTCGAGGGAAAGCCTCGAGGGAAAGCCACAGATCCATTGATGCACGTGACAGGAAGCGTGATCCTACTGCTGCAGCTGGGGAGGGAAGCGCACGTGCATGCCCCCACTCGAGATGAGGCCTGACTCCCCTAGGGAGACTCAGAGGCACCCCAAGATCCATGTCAACACTGGAGAGGAATCCTCAGGTTCCGGCCCCGCCTCCACACAAAGTCTTAGTTCCCGGCACCGACGGGAGAGGAATCCCGAGATGGCCCCTAGCAACTCGCATGGGGACTGGCCCTTCCTGAGGCCACCAGAGAGGGTCCCTGAGGTCCCCGTCGTAACTCGAGAAGACCTGCCGCAACTCGAGAAAATCAAGGAGGTTCTCCCGCCAGGCAAGAGGATGCCAATTTCCCCAGAGGCTTCTCGGGGCTAATCACACCTCACCTCTGGAACGTCGAAAGGGTCCTTCACACCCTTGCTGCAACTCAAGAAGTTCCCCGACATACCCGTCTCCACTCGAGAGGAAACACGAGGGTCCCGCCCACATCCAGAGGAGCCCCGTTTCCGCCACGTAGCTCGAGGTGAGGGATCCTTTCCCTGCTTCGTTGGGAAAGAATTCCCGGCGTTCCCGTCGCATCTCAAGAGGAGGCCCTCTCAACAGGAACAGCGAGAGGAACTCCAGTGTCGTGCCACCATTCCAAGAGTCCCCCAGAGGTCTCAGTCCATTCCAGAGGAACCTCTTTTCCCTTCACCGGCTCGTCTTTCACGCCGAGGATTGACTCACACCAAGGTGGCACTTGGCACAGCCCTGTGGGAAAGCCTCGTGGGAAACCCTCGAGGGAAAGGCTCGAGGGAAAGCCACAGATCCCTTGATGCACGTGACAGGAAGCGTGACCCTACTTCTGCAGCTCGGGAGGGAAGCGCACGTGCCTGCCTCCAGTCGAGACGAGGCCTGACTCCCCTGGGGAGACTCAGAGTCACCCTAAAATCCATGTGTAACACTGGAGAGGAATGCTCAGGTTCCGGCCCCGATTCCACAGAAGGTCTTAGGCCCGGGCATCGACGGGAGAGGAATCCCGAGATGGCCCCTAGCAACTCGCATGGGGACTGGCCCTTCCTGAGGCCACCAGAGCGGGTCCCTGAGGTCCCCGTCGTAACTCGAGAAGACCTGCCGCAACTCGAGAAAATCCAGGAGGTTCTCCCGCCAGGCGAGAGGAGGCCCATTTCCGCAGAGGCTTCTCGGGGCTAATCACACCTCACCTCTGGAACGTCGAAAGGGTCCTTCCCACCCTTGGTGCAACTCAAGAAGATCCCCGACATACCCGTCTCCACTCGAGAGGAAACACTAGGGTCCCGCCCACATCCAGACTATCCCCGTATCCGCCTCGTAGCTCGAGGTGAGGGATCCTTTCCCTGCTTCGTCGGGAAAGATTTCCCGGCGTTCCCGTCGCATCTCAAGAGGAGGCCCTCTCAACAGGAACGGCGAGAGGAACTCCAGGGTCGTGCCACCATTCCAAGAGTCCCCCAGATGTCTCAGTCCATTCCAGAGGAACCTCTTTTCCCTTCACCGGCTCATCTTTCACGCCGAGGATCGACTCACACCAAGGTGGCACTTGGCACAGCCCTGTGGGAAAGCTTCGAGGGAAAGCCTCGAGGGAAAGCCACAGATCCCTTGATACACGTGACAGGAAGCGTGACCCTACTGCTGCAGCTCGGGAGGAAAGCGCACGTGCATGCCCACACTCCAGACGAAGCCTGACTCCCCTGGGAAGACTCAGAGGCACCCCAAGATGCATGTCAACACTGGAGAGGAATCCTCAGGTTCCGGCCCCGACTGCACACAAGGAATTAGACCCCGGCATCGACGTTAGAGGAATCCCGAGATGGCCCCTCGCAACTTGCATGGGGACTGGCCCTTCCTGAGGCCACCAGAGCGGGTCCCTGAGGTCCACGTCGTAACTCGAGAAGACCTGCCCCAACTCGAGAATATCCAGGGGGTTCTCCCCTGCAGGCGAGATGAGGCCCATTTCTGCAGAGGCTTCTCGGGGCTAATCACACCTCACCTCTGGAACGTCGAAAGGGTCCTTCACACCCTTGCTGCAACTCAAGAAGTTCCCCGACATACCCGTCTCCACTCGAGAGGAAACACGAGGGTCCCGCCCACATCCAGAGGAGCCCCGTTTCCTCCTCGTAGCTCGAGTTGAGGGATCCTTTCCCTGCTTCGTCGGGAAAGAATTCCCGGCGTTCCCGTCGCATCTCAAGAGGAGGCCCTCTCAACAGGAACGGCGAGAGGAACTCCAGGGTCGTGCCACCATTCCAATAGTCCCCCAGATGTCTCAGTCCATTCCAGAGAAACCTCTTTTCCCTTCACCGGCTCGTCTTTCACGCCGAGGATCGACTCACACCAAGGTGGCCCTTGGCACAGCCCAGTGAGAAAGCCTCTTGGGAAAGCCTAGAGGGAAAGCCTCGAGGGAAAGCCACAGATCCCTTGATCCACGAGATAGGCAGCGTGACCCTACTGCTGCAGCTCGAGAGGAAAGCGAACGTGCATGCCCCCACTGGAGACGAAGCATGACTCCCCTGGGGAGACTCAGAGGCACCCCAAGATCCATGTTAACACTGGAGAGGAATGCTCAGTTTCTGGCCCCGACTCCACACATGGTCTTAGGCCACGGTATCGACTGGAAAGGAATCCCGAGATGGCCCCTAGCCACTCGCATGGGGACTGGCCCTTCCTGAGGCCACCAGAGCGGCTCCCTGAGGTCCCCGTCGTAACTCGAGAAGACCTGACGCAACTCGAGAATATCCAGGAGGTTCTCCCCTGCAGGCGAGATGAGGCCATTTCCGCAGAGGCTTCTGGGGACTAATCACACCTCACCTCTGGAACGTCGAAAGGGTCCTTCACACCCTTGGTGCAACTCAAGAAGTTCCCCGACATACCCGTCTCCACTCGACAGGAATCACGAGGGCCCCGCCCACATCCAGAGGAGCCCCGTTTCTGCCTCGTAGCTCGAGGTGAGGGATCCTTTCCCTGCTTCGTCGGGAAAGAATTCCCGGCCTTCCCGTCGCATCTCAAGAGGAGGCCCTCTCAACAGGAACGGCGAGAGGAACTCCAGGGTCGTGCCACCATTCCAAGAGTCCCCCAGATGTCTCAGTCCATTCCAGAGGAACCTCTTTTCCCTTCACAGGCTCGTCTTTCACGCCGAGGATTGACTCACACCAAGGTGGCACATGGCACAGCCCTGTGGGAAAGCCTCGTGGGAAAGACTTGAGGTAAAGCCTCGAGGGAAAGCCACAGATCCCTTGATACACGTGACAGGAAGCGTGACCCTACTGCTGCAGCTCGGGAGGAAAGCGCACGTGCATGCCCCCACTCGAGACGAGGCATGACTCCCCTGGGGAGACTCAGAGGAACCCCAAGATCCATGTCCACACTGGAGAGGAATCCTCAGGTACCAGACCCGACTCCACACAGGGTCTTAGGCCCCGGCATCGATGGGAGAGGAATCACGAGTTGGCCCCTAGCAACTCGTATGGGGACTGGCCCTTCCTGAGGCCATCAGAGCGGGTCCCTGAGGTCCCCGTCGTAACTCGAGAAGACCAGCCGCAACTCGAGAATATCCAGGAGGTTCTCCCCTGCAGGCGAGATGAGGCCCATTTACGCAGAGGTTTCTTTGGGCTAATCACACCTCACCTCTGGAACGTCGAAAGGGTCCTTCACACCCTTGGTGCAACTCAAGAAGTTCCCCGACATACCCTTCTCCACTCGAGAGGAAACACGAGGGTCCCGCCCACATCCAGAGGAGCCCCGTTTTCGCCTCGTAGCTCGAGGTGAGGGATCCTTTAACTGCTTCTTTGGGAATGAATTCCCAGCGTTTCTGTCGCATCTCAAGAGGAGGCCTTCTCAACAGGAACAGCGAGAGGTACTCCAGGGTCGTGCCACCATTCCAAGAGTCTCCCAGATGTCTCAGTCCATTCCAGAGGAACATCTTTTCCCTTCACCGGCTCGTCTTTCACGCAGAGGATCGACTCACACCAAGGTGGCACTTGGCACAGCCCTGTGGGAAAGCCTCGTGGGAAAGCCTCGAGGGTAAGCCTCGAGGGAAACCCACAGATCCCTTGATCCACGTGACAGGAAGCGTGACCCTACATCCGCAGCTCGGGTGGGAAGCGCACGTCCATGCCCCCACTCGAGACGAGACCTGACTCCCCTGGGGAGACTCAGAGGCACCCCAAAATCCATGTCAACACTGGAGAGGAATCCTCTGGTCCCGGCCCCGACTCCACACAAGGACTTAGGCCCCGGCATCGACGGGAGAGGAATCCCGAGATGGCCCCTAGCAACTCGCATGGGGACTGGCCCTTCCTGAGGCCACCAGAGCGGGTCCCTTTGGTCCCCGTCGTAACTCGAGAAGACCTGCCGCAACTCGAGAACATCCAGGAGGTTCTCCCCTGCAGGCGAGATGAGGCCCATTACCGCAGAAGCTTCTCGGGGCTAATCACACCTCACCTCTGGAACGTCGAAAGGGTCCTTCACACCCTTGGTGCAACTCAAGAAGTTCCTCGACATACCCGTCTCCACTCGAGAGGAAGCACGAGGGTCCCGCCCACATCCAGAGGAGCCCCGTTTCCGCCTCGTAGCTCGAGGTGAGGGATCCTTTCCCTGCTTCGTCCAGAAAGAATTCCCGGCGTTCCCGTCGCATCTCAAGAGGAGGCCTTCTCAACAGGAACGGCGAGAGGAACTCCAGGGTCGTGCCACCATTCCAAGAGATCCCCCAGATGTCTCTGTCCATTCCAGAGGAACCTCTTTTCCCTTCACCGGCTCGTCTTTCATGCCGAGGATCGACTCACACCAAGGTGGCACTTGGCACAGCCCTGTGGGAAAGCCTCGGGGGAAAGCCTCGAGGGAAAGCCACAGATCCCTTGATCCACGTGACAGGAAGCGTGACCCTACTGCTGCAGCTCGGCAGGAAAGCGCACGTGCATGCCCCCACTCGAGACGAAGCCTGACTCCCCTGGGGAGACTCAGAGGCACCCCAAAATCCATGTCAACACAGGAGAGGAATCCTCAGGTTCCGGCCCCGACTCCACACAAGGTCTTAGACCCCGGCATCGACGGGAGAAGAATCCCGAGATGGCCCCTAGCAACTCGCATGGGGACTGGCCATTCCTGAGGCCACCAGAGCGGGTCCCTGAGGTTCCTGTCGTAACTCGAGAAGACCTGCCGCAACTCGAGAATATCCAGGAGGTTCTCCCGCCAGGCGAGAGGAGGCCCATTTTCGCAGAGGCTTCTCGGGGCTAATCACACCTCACCTCTGGAACGTCCAAAGGGACCTTCACACCCGTGGTGCAACTCAAGAAGTTCCCCGACATACCCGTCTCCACTCGAGAGGAAGCACGAGCGTCCCGCCCACATCCATAGGAGCCCCGTTTCCGCCTCGTAGCTCGAGGTGAGGGATCCTTTCCCTGCTTCGTTGGGAAAGAATTCCCGGCGTTCCCGTCGCATCTCAAGAGGAGGCCTTCTCAACAGGAACGGCGAGAGGAACTCCAGGGTCGTGCCACCATTCCAAGACTCCCCCAGATGTCTCTGTCCATTCCAGAGGAACCTCTTTTCCCTTCACCGGCTCGTCTTTCACGCCGAGGATCGACTCACACCAAGGTGGCACTTGGCACAGCCCTGTGGGCAAGCTTCGAGGGAAAGCCTCGAGGGAAAGCCACAGATCCCTTGATCCACGTGACAGGAAGCGTGACCCTACTGCTGCAGCTGGGGAGGGAAGTGCACGTGCATGCCCCCACTCGAGATGAGGCCTGATTCCCCTGGGGAGACTCAGAGGCACCCCAAGATCCATATTAACACTGGAGAGGAATCCTCAGGTTCCGGCCCCCCCTCCAAACAAAGTCTTAGTTCCCGGCACCGACGGGAGAGGAATCCCGAGATGGCCCCTAGCAACTCGCATGGGGACTGGCCCTTCCTGAGGCCACGAGAGCGGGTCCCTGAGGTCCCCATCGTAACTCGCGAAGACTTGCCGCAACTCCAGAATATCCAGGAGGTTCTCCCCTGCAGGCGAGATGAGGCCCATTTCCGCAGAGGCTTCTCGGGGCTAATCACACCTCACCTCTGGAACGTCGAAAGGGTCCTTCACACCCTTGCTGCAACTCAAAAAGTTCCCCGACATACCCGTCTCTACTCCAGAGGAAACACGAGGATCCCGCCCACATCCAGAGTAGCCCCGTTTCCGCCTCGTAGCTCGAGGTGACGGATCCTTTCCCTGCTTCGTCGGGAAAGAATTCCTGGCGTTCCCGTCGCATCTCAAGAGGAGGCCCTCTCAACAGGAACGGCGAGAGGAACACCAGGGTCGTGCCACCATTCCAAGAGTCCCCCAGATGTCTCAGTCCATTCCAGAGGAACCTCTTTTCCCTTCACCGGCTCGTCTTTCACGCCAAGGATCTTATCACACCAAGGTGGCACTTGGCACAGCCCTGTGGTAAAGCCTCGTGGGAAAGCCTCGAGGGAAATCCTCGAGGGAAAGCCACAGACCCCTTGATCCACGTGACAGGAAGCGTGACCCTACTGCTGCAGCTGGGGAGGGAAGCGCACGTGCATGCCCCCACTCGAGGTGAGGCCTGACTCCCCTGTGGAGACTCAGAGGCACCCCAAGATCCATGTCAACACTGGAGAGGAATCCTCAGGTTCCGGCCCCGACTGCACACAAGGACTTAGGCCCCGGCATCGACGGGAGAGGAATCCCGAGATGGCCCCTAGCAACTCGCATGGGGACTGGCCCTTCCTGAGGCCACCAGAGCGGGTCCCTGAGGTCCCCGTCGTAACTCGAGAAGACCTGACGCAACTCGAGAATATCCAGGAGGTTCTCCCCTGCAGGCGAGATGAGGCCATTTCCGCAGAGGCTCTTGGGGACTAATCACACCTCACATCTGGAACGTCGAAAGGGTCCTTCACACCCTTGGTGCAACTCAAGAAGTTCCCCGACATACCCTTCTCCACTCGACAGGAATCACGAGGGCCCCGCCCACATCCAGAGGAGCCCCGTTTCCGCCTCGTAGCTCGAGGTGAGGGATCCTTTCCCTGCTTCGTTGGGAAAGAATTCCCGGCGTTCCCGTCGCATCTCAAGAGGAGGCCTTCTCAACAGGAAAGGCGAGAGGAACTCAGGGTCGTGCCACCATTCCAAGAGTCCCCCAGATGTCTCTGTCCATTCCAGAGGAACCTCTTTTCCCTTCACCGGCTCGTCTTTCACGCCGAGGATCGACTCACACGAAGGTGGCACTTGGCACAGCCCTGTGGGAAAGCCTCGTGGGAAAGCCTCGAGGGAAAGGCTCGAGGGAAAGCCACAGATCCCTTGATCCACGTGACAGGAAGCGTGACACTACTGCTGCAGCTCGGGCAGAAAGCGCACGTGCCTGCCTGCAGTCGAGACGAGGCCTGACTCCCCTGGGGAGACTCAGAGGCACCCTAAAATCCATGTGTAACACTGGAGAGGAATGCTCAGGTTCCGGCCCCGATTCCACAGAAGGTCTTAGGCCCGGGCATCGACGGGAGAGGAATCCCGAGATGGCCCCTAGGAACTCGCATGGGGACTGGCCCTTCCTGAGGCCACCAGAGCGGGTCCCTGAGGTCCCCGTCGTAACTCGATAAGACCTGCCGCAACTCGAGAAAATCCAGGAGCTTCTCCCGCCAGGCGAGAGGAGGCCCATTTCCGCAGAGGCTTCTCGGGGCTAATCACACCTCACCTCTGGAACGTCGAAAGGGTCCTTCCCACCCTTGGTGCAACTCAAGAAGTTCCCAGACATACCCGTCTCCACTCGAGAGGAAACACTAGGGTCCCGCCCACATCCAGAGGAGCCCCGTTTTCGCCTCGTAGCTCGAGGTGAGGGATCCTTTCCCTGCTTCGTCGGGAAAGATTTCCCGGCGTTCCCGTCGCATCTCAAGAGGAGGCCCTCTCAACAGGAATGGCGAGAGGAACTCCACGGTCGTGCCACCATTCCAAGAGTCCCCCAGATGTCTCAGTCCATTCCAGAGGAACCTCTATTCCCTTCACCGGCTCGTCTTTCACGTCGAGGATCGACTCACACCAAGGTGGCACTTGGCACAGCCCTGTGGGAAAGCCTCGTGGGAAAGCCTCGAGGGAAAGCCTCGAGGGAAAGCCACAGATCCCTTGATCCACGTGACAGGAAGCGTGACCCTACTGCTGCAGCTGGGGAGGGAAGCGCACGTGCATGCCCCCACTCGAGATGAGGCCTGATTCCCCTGGGGAGACTCAGAGGCACCCCAAGATCCATGTCAACACTGGAGAGGAATCCTCAGGTTCCGGCCCCGCCTCCACACAAAGACTTAGTTCCCGGCACCGACGGGAGAGGAAACCCGAGATGGCCCCTAGCAACTCGCATGGGGACTGGCCCTTCCTGAGGCCACCAGAGCGGGTCCCTGAGGTCCCCGTCGTAACTCGAGGAGACCTGTCGCAACTCGAGAATATCCAGGAGGTTCTCCCCTGCAGGCAAGATGAGGCCCATTTACGCAGAGGTTTCTTGGGGCTAATCACACCTCACCTCTGGAACGTTGAAAGGGTCCTTCACACCCTTGGTGCAACTCAAGAAGTTCCCCGACATGACCTTCTCCACTCGAGAGGAAACACGAGGGTCCCGCCCACATCCAGAGGAGCCCCGTTTCCGCCTCGTAGCTCGAGGTGAGGGATCCTTTCCCTGCTTCGTCGGGAAAGATTTCCCGGCGTTCCCGTCGCATCTCAAGAGGAGGCCCTCTCAACAGGAATGGCGAGAGGAACTCCAGGGTCGTGCCACCATTCCAAGAGTCCCCCAGATGTCTCAGTCCATTCCAGAGGAACCTCTATTCCCTTCACCGGCTCGTCTTTCACGCCGAGGATCGACTCACACCAAGGTGGCACTTGGCACAGCCCTGTGGGAAAGCCTCGTGGGAAAGCCTCGAGGGAAAGCCTCGAGGGAAAACCACAGATCCCTTGATCCACGTGACAGGAAGCGTGACCCTACTGCCGCAGCTCGGGTGGGAAGCGCACGTGCATGCCCCCACTCGAAACGAGGCCTGACTCCCCTGGGGAGACTCAGAGGCACCCCAAAATCCATGTGTAACACTGGAGAGGAATGCTCAGGTTCCGGCCCCGATTCCACAGAAGGTCTTAGGCCCGGGCATCGACGGGAGAGGAATCCCGAGATGGCCCCTAGCAACTCGCATGGGGACTGGCCCTTCCTGAGGCCACCAGTGCGGGTCCCTGAGGTCCCCGTCGTAACTCGATAAGACCTGCCGCAACTCGAGAAAATCCAGGAGGTTCTCCCGCCAGGCGAGAGGAGGCCCATTTCCGCAGAGGCTTCTCGGGGCTAATCACACCTCACCTCTGGAACGTCGAAAGGGTCCATCCCACCCTTGGTGCAACTCAAGAAGTTCCCCGACATACCCGTCTCCACTCGAGAGGAAACACTAGGGTCCCGCCCACATCCAGAGGAGCCCCGTATCCGCCTCGTAGCTCGAGGTGAGGGATCCTTTCCCTGCTTCGTCGGGAAAGAATTCCCGGCGTTCCCGTCGCATCTCAAGAGGAGGCCCTCTCAACAGGTACGGCGAGAGGAACTCCAGGGTCGTGCCACCATTCCAAGACTCCCCCAGATGTCTCAGTCCATTCCAGAGGAACCACTTTTCCCTTCACCGGCTCGTCTTTCACGCCGAGGATCGACTCACTCCAAGGTGGCACTTGGCAGAGTCCTGTGGGAAAGCCTCGTGGGAAAGCCTCGAGGGAAAGCCTCGAGGGAAAGCCACAGATCCCTTGATCCACGTGACAGGAAGCGTGACCCTACTGCTGCAGCTCGGGAGGAAAGTGCACGGGCATGCCCCCACTCGAGACAAAGCCTGACTCCCCTGGGGAGACTCAGAGGCACCCTAAAATCCATGTGTAACACTGGAGAGGAATGCTCAGGTTCCGGCCCCGATTCCACAGAAGGTCTTAGGCCCGGGCATCGACGGGAGAGGAATCCCGAGATGGCCCCTAGCAACTCGCATGGGGACTGGCCCTTCCTGAGGCCACCAGAGCGGGTCCCTGAGGTCCCCGTCGTAACTCGAGAAGACCTGCCGCAACTCGAGAATATCCAGGAGGTTCTCCCCTGCAGGCGAGATGAGGCCCATTTCCGCAGAGGCTTCTCGGGGCTAATCACACCTCACCTCTGGAACGTCGAAAGGGTCCTTCACACCCTTGCTTCAACTCAAAAAGTTCCCCGACATACCCACCTCTACTCCAGAGGAAACACGAGGGTCCCGCCCACATGCAGAGGAGCCCCGTTTCCGCCTCGTAGCTAAGGGGACGGATCCTTTTCCTGCTTCGTCGGGAAAGAATTCCCGGCGTTCCCGTCGCATCTCAAGAGGAGGCCCTCTCAACAGGAACGGCGAGAGGAACACCAGGGTCGTGCCACCATTCCAAGAGTACC